>NC_057425.1:22301327-22601327 GCF_019457755.1 Venturia canescens | reverse complement strand
TTTTTTAATGAAATAAAAATAACTAGCATTAGAATTCAATAAACATATGTGAAAATTGTGAATTCTGGTGGACTTGGTGAACTTTATATATATATTTTTCTTTCTCCTTCTGTCAAATTTTAAGGAAAATCAATCCAAAAATTCGTTTCATTGAAAAATCTTCATGTTTTCTTTATTCACAATGATTTCATCAAAACAGATGAAAACAAAATTTATAAATGAAGGGGGAAAATTCCACAACGATACAAAATATTGAAAAACCTTACGGAATATGATTTTAATCCCACAAAATTATAGACACGTTCGAAATGGTTGAAAAATTGAGGATATCACTTCAAACATTCGAAGAATATCAAACTGTTATAAATTGTACAAAACTTAAAGAAAAGCATTGGAGAAAGGAGAATTATTTTTAAATATCACAATAGAAACATTGGAGAACTTGATAAAATCTTATTTAAGAATATTTTTTGTGGTTTAGAACTACCACAGAAAAAAGATTTGATATCAAGCCGTAAAAATCCTCTCTCGGAGAAAAAAAATTTGGACAATTACATTGATGATCGCCCGTTTTCGCATTATACCACAAAAAATGTAAACAAAACTTCTTAAATCACACAACAAAAATGATTTCGTAACGTAAGAAAATATCAAATATATTACAATCTTACAGCATTAGTGTATAATGTTCTTCACTTGTATACTGATTGTGCGGTATCAGTCTTTTTTCGACGAATCAGATGTTACAAGCCAAAATCATATCTCGGCCTCCAACCCGCTTTCCACCGTGCTCTTGGGTTCCTAATTGACAAAACATATTAGAGTACAAGGAAAAAAATCGCTGAAGTCTAACAACAGACCTGTGACGAAATATTTCCAGTACAATTTTGACGAAAAATAGGTCTATTTTCGTGAAAACCAACGTTATAAGCAGTAAATCGTAAATAATTCATAGCAATTTAAATTAAAATTATATATTCATCAAAACATAAATAAGGAACTTTCGAGAAAAAAGACGTGATATCAAACCATAAACTTCCCCTAGGGAAAAAAGGTTGGGACAAGTACATTGATGGTATCGTGTTTGCTGATAATTCCATCCATAAAAAAAAACTTGGAAATCGATGCCTCATTCTTCTTATTTAATTCGAACAGCTAAATCAATTGCAAAAAATTCCATCTAATTTACGTGCAGCATTAAAATTTATTATATCAATTCGAGGCCAAGTATTTTCTAATGAATTGAAAAAAGTTACTACTTGAGTTACGTGCAGCACTAAAATTTATGATATCAATCAGTGGACAAGTATTTTATTAGTAACTCCAAATTTTGACATTATTAAATTCTTCTAAGAAGCTTTTAAATTCAAAAAAAATCACACGAAAGCTAGTCATTCGTTACTCTATGGTGGCAAAGACTTATAAGAAAATCGATTTTTCTCAGACTTTCAGGATCCTTTGGTATTATTCACAAAATTCAACGTCGATTGGATCGATACAAATTATGTTTAAATAAGTGTTAAAAGTACTTGTCCGGCCCATCACTATTCATTCAATAAAAAATCAATCATAAAAAAACGAAATTGTACGGCAGAATCTGGTTAAAAATTTGTTCAAATGCGATTCATTATTAGTTTAATGCTTTTAATAATAGTATAGGTTAGTTCTTATTCCGTATGGAATTCGTTCGCTGGAAGAATAAGTAGGAATTAAAAATTGACATCATTGAATATAAACTGGAGAGTTATTTTGGAAGCTTGAACATATATATTATGTACAATTTGTTTCATTTATCGATGCAGAATAAAATCCCTTGTATATTGTGGAATAATTTGTTTCCGTTTTTTATTAAATTACTGCAATTAAGTAAAAATTACTTGAAGATAATTCTCTCAATTCCCTCTGCATGAATACTTGTGATCCATCAGTTCTAGACAAGCCCTGATTTTTATTTGGATAAACAATTTAAACGGAAAGTGATCGGCCGGACAAGTACTTTTAACACTTATTTAAACATAATTTGTATCGATCCAATCGACGTTGAATTTTGTGAATAATACCAAAGGATCCTGAAAGTCTGAGAAAAATCGATTTTCTTATAAGTCTTTGCCACCATAGAGTAACGAATGACTAGCTTTCGTGTGATTTTTTTTGAATTTAAAAGCTTCTTAGAACAATTTAATAATGTCAAAATTTGGAGTTACTAATAAAATACTTGTCCACTGATTGATATCATAAATTTTAGTGCTGCACGTAACTCAAGTAGTAACTTTTTTCAATTCATTAGAAAATACTTGGCCTCGAATTGATATAATAAATTTTAATGCTGCACGTAAATTAGATGGAATTTTTTGCAATTGATTTAGCTGTTCGAATCAAATAAGAAGAATGAAGCATCGATTTCCAAGTTTTTTTTTTATGGTACTTATAATTTATAAAGATTTCATGTATCTTCAAATTGTATGTAAAAACAATAAAACGATAAAAAATCATGCGGGCTGCTATGACGGCTCCACACGCACCCCACCTCCACACCCACCCCACCTCCATCACCTCCCCCACTGCTCGAAAAAATCGAGCTGGCAGGGGAGGCCGAGGAGTGGGGGTAGGAGTGGGGATGGGAGTGGGGATGGGAGTGGGGGTCGTCATAGTGGCCCACATACTACTGACTTTTACTTTTGATGCGATTTTTTTTCGGATTTAAACGCATCTCAGAACAATTTCATATTGTGAAAAATTGTGTATTATATACTAATAAAATACTTGTCCTCCGATTGATGTCATAAATTTTAGTACTGCACATAACACAAATGGTAGCTTTTTGATTCACTATTTTTTTTTTTTTTTTTATTAATTTTTTCCACTCGTATACCTTCTCGGTTTTTACGTTCTCCCCCCTTGTCCCCATTCCACATTTTTTCCCCCGCCCGTTGCGGCTGCAGCCGACTTACTCCCCACTGTATCGCATTTGCCGTGAGCGAAGGGAAACTGCAGAAAACCTTGCCGATACAGCCGGTACTTGGTTGATCCCCTCGGATGGCAGTGCGAGTACGCTCAAGCGCTCCCACCAGAGGTGCTCAAACATGCACCTCCTCTACTGTGGTACATTGTGCCAGCCAGTGCACGGCTAGAGGGCCATCACCGCACGATGAGAACCGTCCACGGGAGGCCCCCGAAGCCGTACACCGACCGCACATGCATCACAGAGAGGTGTTTGGCCGTGGATTTATCAAGGTGGAGTCCGAACCACCCGGGATCACAGAAAACACTTGAAAATATTTTCAATTTTCATTGGTGTCTTTGGCCGGGATTCGAACCCGGGACCCGCAGATTGCGGGCCCGAGTCCTTGTCCATCAGACCAACCGCTCTCCCGCTTTTTGATTCACTAAAATTTGCTCAAATTCCAGATGTTTCCCGTAAGAATGAATTTCTCACGTTCTGTTTGAATTTTTTTTTCTTTTACAATATAATTACGGATTTGTATTTTTTTTTTTTAATATAATGTTTTCTCATGATTTGTAAAAGCTTTTCTTTATTGTTTTGTTGAAATTTTTTACAGTTGGTTTCGTAATTTTTTTTACCTACCATTATGTTTTGAGTTTTTTTCATTCGTCATCCGATGTACTCGTCACTTTTGCATTCATTTGACAATGTTTTGTTTCTTTGAATCAAACATTTTTCATACGTTACCAAGATTTAGCAGATTAATTTTTTTTATTCATTACGTTTGAAATGTTTTTTTTATAACCTTTAGTAATGAATCGCTCAATTGAAGCAAGTTTCGAGAGAACAGATCAAACAACTTCTTATAAATCATCATGCATGTTTCGAACTACATGAGTGGCGCATAGGTGAAAGTAACTTCTATTAAAATTCAAAATCAAGGGTCTTTTTATATCGATTGTCGGTATTCCACGTTTCAGTCTCGCTATCATAGTTTCTGCTTCTTACAGGGTTTCTGGGTTTTGTTTCAAAATTGTCACTTGGGATTGGAATATATGGGAGAAATAGCACAATACATGATAACGATAGAACCAGTTCACCCGGATTTTCGAATATGGATAACAACGGAACCGCATCCTGAGTTCCCTATCTCTTTGCTGCAGATGTCAATAAAATTTACCTACGAGCCACCACAAGGTACTGTTATCCCGTTCTTCTATCTCATACATTCCACGTTGTTTTTTGTTAATATTGTTTCGATAAAAATATTGTCAACATGTTACAACGGCACGGTTGCATGTCGCAGTCTTGGTAGCCTCACCCTTGTCATCTATGCGAGGCCCAGTGAAAAGAAATAAATATCGAGAGCTTCGGTAGAGTCGGGACAATTACATGAACAGCGTTTTCATCTGCTGGCCCGAGGTTCCCTGAGACTATATAATCTGTAAATAAACCGACCCTAGGGAAAAAAAGGTTGGGATAAGTACATTGATGGTGTCTTATATTCTGATTATATCACAAAAAATGTGAAAAAAAATTCCATAAAAAAATTATTAAATAAACTGCAAACAATTTCAACAGAACAAATGAAAAAAAAATCACAAATCCTGAAAAAACATTACATTCAGAAAAATTCAAATTCGTAATTATTTTTCAAAGTGTCAAAAAAAATCAAATAAAACGTAAGAAGTTATAAAGTGAAAAGTCTAAATGAAAAATTGAAAAAAAAACAATTGAAAAAAATTTTCATCTAAGTTACGTCCAGCATGAAAACTTATGATATCAAATCGAGGCCAAGTATTTGATGGTAATTCAGAATATTCATTCCTACGGGTACCATCAGGAAAAAAAAATTGAAAAAAATTTTCATCCAAGTTACATCTAGCATGAAAACTTATGATGATGGAGAATGTTTTGCCAAATGACGTAAATTTGTCCATTAAATAAAAAGTTTTTGGTCAATCGATGAAGACCGGATCATTCTTCGTCAATTCGCCCACAATGTTGTTAAATGATTATATATTTATCGATAATAACCGATACAATTTAGATATGGAATACGATAGATTGATGGAGATCGGGGGTTTTTGGGGCTGCTGAGCGAAATTCCAGTATCAGATTTCCTAGATTTCGATAATTCAAAATGGCGGATCTAATATTCCAAACCACTTTTTGAAAAATTGATCCAACTGGCCTGAAACTTATTATTCAGAGGTTTTTGGTGACGCTGAGCACGAATCTGCCCCCGACATTTCTGAATTTCAAAAATTCGAAGTGATGAATCTGATATTTCGAACGATTTCTTAAACAACCATGCAATTGGCCCGAATCTTGTTACTGACAGGTTTCCGGGGTCGCTGAACTGAAATCTGATCTCGAATGTTTAAAATTTCAAAAATTTAAAGTGTCAAATATAATATCTTGAAGGACTTTTTTAAAATCAATCCCATTAACCTGAAATCATTTCTCGAGAGTTTTTGTGACTGCTGAGCACAATTCCGATGTCAGATTTTCATAATTTCGAAAATGAGAAGCGTCGACCTAGCCATCGAATGCCATAGAGCTGTCGACCTGTCAACATCGAAAACCATGGATCCGTCGACTTCGACATCGGAAACCATGGATCCGTCGACCTACACATTGGAAACTATGAACCCGTCGACCTAGATATCGAAAACCATGGATAAATATTCCTCGACATAGAAAACCATGAAGAAGTATACCTAGATATCGAAAACCATGTTGCAATATGCCTTCACATCCAAAACCATGGAGTTATATACCTAGACATCAAAAACCTTAGAGGAGTATGCCTTGACATCGAAAACCATGGAGAAGTATACCTAGATACCGAAAACCATGGAGCAATATGCCTGGACATCGGAAACCATGGATCCGTCGACCTAGACATCGCAAACCATGGACCCGTCGACTTAGACATCAAAAAACATGGATCCGTCGACCTAGACATCGGAAACCATGGAAACAAATAACTAGACATCGAAAATCATGGGGCCGTAGACCTAAGCGTCGAAGATCTTCACGGACGTATCGCATACTATGTTTGCGTAAACCAGACAATGTATGATCTACCAATTGGTCAAAAATGACTCTAGAATTGAATTTTATATGATCAATTGATAGAATATTTTGGATCAATTGAAAAAAATTGGTTGGACAATTGCCAAAACCATAAACTTCCCCTTGGGAAAAAAAGGTTGGGACAAGTACATTGATGGTCCCTTGTTTCTGGATGACATAGAAAAAAGATTCAGAATCGGGAAAAAAATTCTATAGAAATAATAAACGAAAAATTGAAAAGTTCAAAAAAATTCAACAATAAAAAACAATCGAAAAAAATTCTGTAAAG
Organism: Venturia canescens; assembly: GCF_019457755.1. Lineage (NCBI taxonomy): Eukaryota > Metazoa > Arthropoda > Insecta > Hymenoptera > Ichneumonidae > Venturia > Venturia canescens. The sequence continues at coordinate 22,595,013 of NC_057425.1, read as the reverse complement.
AAAAATAAAAATTTTCAAAAAAATTCATAAATATTGAACAAATTGAAAAATGTACTATCCAAGTTACATGCAGTATAAAAATGTATGATATCAATTAGAGGCCAAGTTTTTATTGATAATTTGGAATATTTATTGAACAAATCGGAAACTTTAATTGAAACTCATGATAATTATTTTCAAGAAAAAAGTTAATGAAAAAAAAAGTCATAACGGAAGTTACGTGCAGTACTAAAATGTATTATATCAATTCGAGGTCAAGTATTTATCAGTTATTCGAAATATATGTAATCTCCGTCGACAAATGAGCGTTGAGAATGCTTGTCGGGCTCACAACGTTTTATCAAAATAACTAAAAAATTAATGGAAATAAAATCATTAAAAATTCACATGAAAGTCATTCGTTACTTCAACAAGGTACACACTTCAAAGAATCGATTCCCCTCCGACTTTCAGGATCCCCTGGTATTATTCAGAAAACATTCAACTTCGATTGGATCGGTACAAATTATGTTCAAATACGTCTTAAACGTACTTGTCCGACCCATCACTTTTTATTCAAATTGCTCATTCGAAAACAAATCAAAAACGAAGTTAACGCATGTGTTAATATTAAGGAACCGTAATTCCCGAGAAAATAATTTTCCTTCGAATCGCTCTTGTCAAAATGAAACGAAAATGAAAGATGAAGTTGATTAATCTATTTATATTATATGGAGTCATAATTCACAACAAAATCATTTTTCTCCAAATTCCAGGAATCCACGTGTGGTACTCGACTAATGATATTTATCAAAATGTGTACGTGACTATAGAAAAAAAACATTGCATGGCTGAGCAGGGTCGAAAATTTCTAGTAATGCGCCTCATTATTTCTCATTTTCATTGGTTCTTACCGAATGGTATGTGTTCACTGAAGAAAATGAGAAGTGGATATTGCTATACGAACTTGGGAACAATCAAGTTCAAATTACTTGGAGATAATATTTTTATTTCTATCCATTTTATTATATTTGTCATTATAGAACAGCCCTGATTTGTTTTCGAATGAGCAATTTGAATAAAAAGTGATGGGCCGGACAAGTACGTTTAAGACGTATTTGAACATAATTTGTACCGATCCAATCGAAGTTGAATGTTGTGAATAATACCAGGGGATCCTGAAAGTCGGAGGGGAATCGATTCTTTGAAGTGTGTACCTTGTTGAAGTAACGAATGACTTTCATGTGAATTTTTAATGATTTTATTTCTGTAATGCTTAATATATCTATATATATATATAAGGTTTCAAATGAGGGAACACGAGATAGCCGTGTAAAATCTATTTATTTATGTCGTGTCACAACGAGGCCTCACGTCGAACTGCTCTTGATTTGAGCGTCTTGATCTCCCAACAATACGGGAGTCAAGTCAATACATTTCAAGGAATACTTTAGTCAGTATAAATTCTTACATTTCCATTAATTTTTTAGTAATTTTGATAAAACGTTGTGAGCCCGACAAGCATTCTCAACGCTCATTTGTCGACGGAGATTATATTTCGAATAACTGATAAATACTTGACCTCGAATTGATATAATACATTTTAGTACTGCACGTAACTTCCGTTATGACTTTTTTTTTCATTAACTTTTTTCTTGAAAATAATTATCATGAGTTTCAATTAAAGTTTCCGATTTGTTCAATAAATATTCCAAATTATCAATAAAAACTTGGCCTCTAATTGATATCATACATTTTGATACTACATCTAACTTGGATAGTACATTTTTCAAAGTCTTCAATATTTATGAATTTTTTTGAAATTTTTTTATTTTTCTTTACAGAATTTTTTCGATTGTTTTTTATTTTTGTTGAATTTTTTTGAACTTTTCAATTTTTCGTTTATTATTTTTATAGAATTTTTTTCCTGGTTCTAAATCTTTTTTCTATGTCATCCAGAAACAAGGGACCATCAATGTACTTGTCCCAACCTTTTTTTCCCAAGGGGAAGTTTATGGTTTGATATCACGCCTTTTATCTCAAAAATTCCTCATTTATGTTATGACGGTTATAGAATTTTAGTTTAAATTTCTATGAATTATTTGCTTAGTACATTTTTATAGATTCCATTCTCATACGAACATTTTTTATGGGATAATCTTTTTCATGAAATTATCAGCAAATAAGGGACCATCAATGTACTTTTCCCAATCTTATTTTCCCTGTGTATGATGTTCGGCTTATAAAGTTGGTTTCCACCATAAAAAACCAATTTTTCGTAAAAATTGTAGTGAAAATATTTCGTCACAAGTCTGCCCTTGAACTTTGGCGATTTTTTTCCTTATACTCTAATATGTTATGCCTATTAGGAACTCAACAGCATGGAGGAATCCGGGATGAGGCCCGTGAAATGAATTTCGGTTTATAATGTTGGTTTCCACGTAAAAGACCAATTTGTCTTCAAAATTGTACTGAAAATATTTCGGCACTGGTTTGGTCTTGGAATTTGGTGATTCTTCTCCTTGTCTTCTAATATGTTTTGTCTATTGGGAATCCAAGAGCATGAAGAAATGCGTGTTGTGGGCCATAATATGATTTTCGGCCTATAACGTTGGTTTTCACGAAATAAGATCTATTTTTCGTTAAAATTGTACTGGAAATATTTCGGCATTGGTTTGTTCTTCCACGTTGGTGATTTTCCCCCTTATCTTCTAATATGTTTTGTGTAAAAGGAACCCAAGAGAGTGAAGAAATGCGTTTCGTGGGCTGTAATATGATTTTCGGCTTATAACGTTGGTTTCGGCGACAAAAGATCTATTTTTCGTCAAAATTGTACTGGAAATATTTCGTCTCCTGTCTGTCCTTGGCCTTTCGCGATTTTTTCCAATTCTTCATACCAAGAAAGAACTGATGTAAAGATTTCCTTAATAGAACAGATTTTATTTATCCCTTTTCTTCAAAATTCAAATGAAAGATAGATCAAATTCAAGACACGAAAAATCCAACAGATTTGCCCACTTTAAATGTCGCTTTTGCATTCTGAATCTAGAGATTTCATTTCATCCAAAACGTGCCCTCAATTAAATATATTTCAAAAGGTTGCAAGTGGCCGCTGAGGTCCAATTATCCACAGTTTGATAGTTGCTGAAAAAAAGTATCCGAAAACTTCTAACATTTATTATGCCAGAACTCAAAGCAGCAAAAAAAACTAAGCGAACTTAATTCAACAAAGCAACAGAATTCAAAGACGTTTAAGGTACCTGCATTGGTTTTGGAGGAAAACCATTTCAGGACAATTCAGAAATTAATTTAGAAATTCGAAAACTCACAATGGAGTAGAAAAGGGAAAATTGAAGTATCTAGAAAAGCGGAAGACTTTTGTGATGAATTTTCTAGATTACATGACCCTAGGAGAAAAAAGGTTGGGACAAGTACATTGATGGTCCCTCGTTTGCTGATAATTCCATCCATAAAAAAAACTTAAAAAAATTTTTGTTTTTAAATTGTAAAAAAAATTATTTTATAAAAAAAATACAAAACAATTCGAAAAAAATTTCATAAATCTTGAAAAAACATTATATTAAAGCAAACAGTAATCTGTATCTATTTTTCAAAGTGTCAAAAGAATCAAATAACAAGTAAAAAATAAATAACCAAAAAAACGGTCTTGAAATCATTTTGGAAACCGATGCCTCATTCTTCTTATTAGATTCGGACAGCTAAATAGACTGAAAAAAATTTCATCTAATTTACGTGCGGCATTAAAATTTATTATATTAATTCGAGGCCTAGTATTTTCTAATGAATTGAAAAAAGTTACCACTTGAATTACGTGCAGCATTAAAATTTATGATATCAATCGGTGGACAAGTATTTTATTAGTAACTCCAAATTTTGACATTATTAAATTCTTCTAAGAAGCTTTTAAATCCAAAAAAATCACATGAAAGCTAGTCATATGTTACTCTATGGTGGCAGAGACTTATAAGAAAATCAATTCTTCTCAGACTTTCAGGATCCTCTGGTATTATTCACAAAATTCGACGTCGATTGGATCGATACAAATTATGTTTACATATGTGTTAAAAGTACTTGACCGGCCCATCACTTTCCGTTTAAATTGTTCATCCCAATAATAATCAGTGCTTGTTTAGAACTGATGGATCACAAGTATCCATGCAGAGGGAATTGAGAGAATTATCTTCAAGTAATTTTTACGTAATTGCACTAATTTAATAAAAAAAGCAAAGAAATTGTTCCGCCATATACAAGGGATATTATTGTGCATTGATAAATGAAAATAATGTACATAATATATATGTTCAAGTTTAAAAAATAACTCTCCAGTTTCCATTCAATGACGGCAATTTTTGCTTCTCACTTATTCTTTCAGCGAACGAATTCCATTCGGAATAAGAACTAACCTATACTATTATTAGGAACACTAAACTAATAATGAATCGCATTTCAATAAATGTTTAACCGGATTCTGCCATACAATTCCATTTTTTCATGATTGATTTTTATTTAAATGAATAGTGATGGGCCGGACAAGTACTTTTAACACATATGTAAACATAATTTGTATCGATCCAATCGACGTCGAATTTTGCGAATAATACCAGAGGATCCTGAAAGTCTGAGAAGAATTGATTTTCTTATAAGTTTCTGCCACCATAGAGTAACATATGACTAGCTTTCATGTGAGTTTTTTTGGATTTAAAAGCTTCTTAGAAGAATTTGATAATGTCAAAATTTGGAGTTACTAATAAAATACTTGTCCACCGATTGATATCATAAATTTTAATGCTGCACGTAATTCAAGTGGTAACTTTTTTCAATTCATTAGAAAATACTTGGCCTCGAATTAATATAATAAATTTTAATGCCGCACGTAAAATAGATGGAATTTTTTTCAGTTGATTTAGCTGTCCGAATCTAATAAGAAGAATGAGGCATCGGTTTCCAAAATGATTTCAAGACCGATTTTTCGGTTTTTTATTTTTTACTTGTTATTTGATTCTTTTGACACTTTGAAAAATAGATACTGATTAGTTTTTGCTTTAATATAATGTTTTTTCAAGATTTGTGAAATTTTTTTCGAATTGTTCTGCATTTTTTTTATAAAATAATTTTTTTTACAATTTAAAAACAAAAATTTTTTTAAGTTTTTTTTATGGATGGAATTATCAGCAAACAAGGGACCATCAATGTACTTGTCCCAACCTTTTTTTTCCTAGGGGAAGTTTATGGTTTGATATCACGTCTTTTTTCTCAAAAGTTCCTTATTTATTTTGAGTTGACTATAGGATTTTAGTGTGAATTTCTATGGATTATTTATGATTTTCGTCTTATAACGTTGGTTTCCACGAAAAAAGACCTATTTTTCGTCAAAATAGTACTGAAAATATTTCGTCACAGGTCTGTCCTTGGACTTTGGCAATTTTTTTCTTTGTACTCTGATATGTTTTGTCAATTAGAAAGCCAAACGCACGGTCGTAAGCGGGTTGGAGGCCGGGATATGATTTTCGGCTTATAACGCTGGTTTCCACGAAAAAGGACCTATTTTGCGTCAAAATTTTACTGGAAATATTTCGTCACAGGTCTGTTCTTGGACTTTGGCGCTTTTTTTCCTTGCACCCTAATATGTTTTGTCCATTGGGAACTCAAGAGCATGTAGCAATGCGTGTTGCGGGCTGAGATGTGATTTCCGGCTTATAACGTTAGAAAAAAAAGGAAAAGAGGAAAGACAGATCAAATTCAAGAAACAACAAATCCAACAGAATTGGTCATGTTTAAATGTCGCTTTTGCATTCTGAATCTAGACGTTTTCGTGTCATCCAAAACATGCCCCCGATGAAATATATTTCCAAAGTTTGCAAGTGGCCGCTGAGATCCAATTATCTACAGTTTGATAGTTGCAGAAAAAAGGTACCCGAAAACATCTATTGTGTCAGAACTCAAAGAAGCAAAAAAAACTGAGCGTACTTAATTCTACAGAGCAACGGAAATCAAAGACGTTTAAGGTACCTGCATTGGTTATGGAGGAATACAATTTCATTTCAGTTTAATTTAGAAAGAAATTTAGAAATTAAGAAACTTAGCATGGAATTTAGAAAAAGGAAAATTAAGTTAAATAGTAAAGCTGAAAACTTTTATGATGAGTTTTTGAAATTACATGTTACGGTTGGAGTAAAAAATTAAAATGATTGGCACACATGCTGCGACACAAAAATATCAAAGTTTGAAGGTATTCGCTCCATACCGCAGTAATACAAACTTCAATACTATTTGAAAAGAAACACTTTAAAACTTGCTGAACAAAGTTCCATTCCATATTACTATAATCAAAGATAGGGGGTGATACTAGCACATATACTTATCCACAGAAATTTCAAAGTTCGCAGGTATTTGCTGCGATTCAATGTATCTGCGCAATTAGTTTGGAAGACAGCAATTTCAAATCCATCCATAAATGAGCAGCTGAAGACTTTTCTAATGAATTTTTCACTTCATATTTATGTTACGGTTAGCGTCAAAAAGTAAAATGAATGGCACAGTATATAAATTTTATAGTTTCCAAATTTTTGCTGTATTTCAGTGATCCAAATATATAGTATTATAGTGAAAGGGTGTTAGAAGTCATGATGTTACATTAAAATGACATAGCGCACATAACATTCAGAAATTCTGTAGGTTTCCATGATGTTCGCAGGCATTATACTCAATCGCATCCAAAACTGAGCAACTGTAGACTTATCGTAATGAATGTTTTCACCAATAATTCCACATTTGCAGTTTGCAGAATAGGAATACTCAACATACACGTTATTTCATAAGTATTGTTGTCAAAATTTGTGTTTGCCTACCGCATTCCGAAGATTTAACTTTTCATATTATCAGCAAAAAAAGCATTCAAAGTCTTTTTGGAACAAGTTTCAAAATTTATTACTCGACAGGCCAGGTGGAAATAGTTTAACTACACTTATGTCAACACCAGAAACTGTTTTGAGAATCTGATATACAAATTGTGCGAATAATGATCATAGTCGGAAACCACTTGAATCAGGTTACCACAATCAGCATGAAGAAATGGTAGAAAATTAATATGTATCGATCCGCTGCAAACCGATGGAGTCAAAACAAGGATCGGAAATAGCAGAGCCAGACTCAATAGGACGCAAAATATGGAAATATTCAAAAATAATGATGACACAAAAAATAAATTAGAAAACATTTATTCGATTGGAGTTTCTCACATTATATATACTAACAGTTCCGTGTGTTCTTGTTTTATTAATTATCAACCATAATATTTCAGATCGCAAAAAGAAAATTTGACGTTATAAGTTGACGAACATTTTTTCTTACAACTTCCAGACCTATTTTTGATAAACTGATTTGCCTTATTTATATTATTCATTAACTATGCGAACGTTTGTTACATATGTCCCGCACTTCGTAACGTCAAACCCCGGCCGATTCGTTACCACACAGCTATCAAAGGGAACTCGTATATATAACCTACATAATTACACATGATATATAATCACGAAACTGACGATATATTTACACTGAACAATATTCCGCGCACTCTGGTTTAATTGAAAGATTATCTTAGTTGACATTTATTTCCAATCGAATGAAATAATGAAATCTTGAAAAGTTTCGTTGACATATGCATCGCGCATTTTTTATATTTTTTATTTGCACACACAGATCACAGTCTACATTTACGCGGCCGCTTTTATACCAGATTAGTATACCACAAGTTTTAACAAAATAAATATTAACCACTTTTCACTAACCATTTTCATTTATTAATTAGAGTCCGCACACAACAGCACTTTGGGGATCATAACCTCACCTGTTAAAATGACGGTCAGTATGAAAACAAGTCTCGGGTGGTTTCGGATGTGCGTATCCATGTATTGATATCGTATAACCTATTTACAAATCATATATAAGTTAAACTTATTTTCAGTCAAACGAATTAATGAAATCTTAAAAAGTTTCGTCGACATGCACCGCGTATTTTTTTATTTTATTCTTTTTTACACACGACAGATCACAGACTACTTTTACACGACTGCTTCTATACCGGTTTAGTTTAGCATTCCACAGGTTTTAGTACTATGCACTTCGTTAGATGACGAAAGTTTTCTTTATTTATCCCACACGCATTCCATAATGTCAAAACTCCGTTTGTTTATACAATGATCGAAAACTGACACATGGTTTATATATATATATAATATTCACGGAGTCTGTGCGCGGTCGGGGTAAGACTCAAAATAAGTTAGAAGGCCTAAAATGGCGAACAGGCATTCTGTATAACGCATATATAGATATACAGAATGCCTGTTCGCTATTTTAGGCCTTCTTACTCTTGAGCCCCACCCGCGGTCGGCCTGGCAGCTGGAGGAGCCGACATCGTTGAGCCAATCAGAATGCGTAGAGGCACAACTCTACTAGCACTAACTACGTCAAAACACGTATACGTATACGTCGAACTCGTGATGTGTCAGTAACTTTTGCATAATCTTGAGCCCGTGCAAAGTTTTTTCTCAGCAAATACACCCTCGAGAATGCTGATTTTGGGCTCATTCGACAGAGAACTTCTTAATTAGCTTAAAGTTCAATTTTCAAAGCCGTACATAACTCAGGAGCTTCGCAATTAAAGAAAATCACATGCCAATTTTACCCCCACCACCGCGAATCGTTTTATTCAGAGAAAGTATAGTCTCGGCGAGAGCCTCGGGCCAGCAGACGACAGGGCTGTCAATGTACTTGTCCCGAGACTCTACCGAGTCTCTTGATACGGTTGGAGTAAATGATATGAATGATTGGCACACATGCTGCAACACAGAAATATCAAAGTTTGGAATTATTTGCTGTATATCAGTCATACAAACTTCAATACTATTTGAAAAGGAACACTTAAAAACTTGCATTTACCTTACATATTACCATAATCAAAGATAAGGGGTGATCCGTCGCATATATATTTATCCACAGAAATTTCAGAGTTCGCAGGTATCTGCTGCGGTTCAATGTATCTGCGCAATGAGCTTCGAAGACAGCAATTTCAAATCTATCCATAAATGAGCAACTGAAGACTTTTATAATCAATTTTTTACTTCATATAGATGTTACAGTTAGAGTCAAAATGTAAAATGAATGGCACAGTACTTAAATTGTATAGTTTGCAGATTTTTGCAGTATTTTAATGATCCGAATCTACAGCGTTATAATGAAAAGTTGTCAAAAGTCATGATGTTACATTAAAATGACATAGCGCACATTGCATTCAGCAATTCTGTAAGTTTCTGGGGATGTTGGTAGGCATCATATTTGGTCGCATCCAAAACTGAGCAACAGTAGACTTATCGGAATGAATTTTTTTTATAATAATTCCATATTTGTAGTTTGCAAAGTGGAAATACTCAACATACATGTCATTCTATAAGTTTTGTTATCAAAATTTGTGTTTGCATACCGCATTCCTAAGATACGACTTTTCATATCATTAGCAAAAAAAGCATCCAAAGGCTTTCTGGAAAAGTTTCCAAATTTATCACTCGACAGACCTAGCGGGAAATGAATAACTACACACTATACCAAGACCAGATTTTTTTTTGAAAATCTGATTGACAAAATGTGCAATTCAAGATCATGGTTAGGAACCTCTCGAATCATCTTACCACAATCATCATGAAGGAGTAGAAAATCATAGAACACATATTAGGGAACGAATTAATAATATGAATCGATCCGCTGCAAACTGAGCGGGTGAAAACAAGGATCGGAGAGGGCAGAGCCAAACTGAATATCAAGCAAAATATGGGGATGTTTAAAAATAATGACGACACAAGAAATAAATTAGAAAACATTTATTCAAATAAATTTTCTAATATCATTCTAACAGTTGCGTGTATTTTTGTTCTATTTGTTCGTATATATAACCTATGTACACATGATATATAACCACGCCACTGACAATATATTCGCACTGGACAATATTTCTCGTACTCTGGTTTAATTGAAGGATTATTTCAGTTAACACTTATTTCCAATCGAACGAAATAATGAAATCTTGAAAAGTTTCGTTGACATATATGCATCGCGCATTTTTTATATTCTTTTTCACACACACATCACAGACTACATTTAGGCGGCCGCTTTGATACCGGTTTAATATATCACAAATAACAAAATAAATAGTAATAAGCACTTCCTTAGATGACGAAAATTATTATTTTATTGATCCCGCACGCACTTCGTAATGTCGAAACTCTGTTCATACGATCAAAAACTGACACATGGTTTGTACGCTGAGTTCCATTAATGCCTGGACCTGTCATTGTTACCGACCGTTCGAGTTGCAGCATATATGATTTGAGCGCAGCCGTACGATTTTCAGACTGATCTGTCATCAAAAATTGTTAACCCCTTTGACAACGTAACCTGCCGAAAATCTGACAGCACTGAGACTGTGCGACTTCGGCAGTCTGATCTCGTTACCAAGTAACGGCAATAATTGAAAGGACGAACCAATGAAGAAGAGAAATATATGGAATAGAAATGATTAACTTTAACCACTAAATTGACAATGGAAAAAAGTCCACCTAACCAGTAGAGGGAAATGATTCTAAAATTGATTTATCCTTCTTGAATGATAGAAACTGAATGCATGAATTCTAGGAACGAAAAAGAAAAAATAAGTAAAAATTACTAGTATCTTAGAACGTCTTAGATGCTTTATTCGGTCGACAACGATCACAGTTATTGGTTGCAAGTATGCGAAATTTTTTTTCTTCCGAATTTTCCAGACGTATCCACGGTGTCCGAGGATACCAGGCGACAATTTGGATTATGATGGAGCCAAAACAACCTGGTGCATCGATGGATATGTCTGGATAAGCCGATTGTCGAGAAAAATAACCTCGCAGAGTTCGAACTTTGCGAAAGGGTGCCTCGAACGAACTTTTAAATTTTCCAGACGTATCCACGGTGTCCGAGGATACCAGGCGGAAAGTTGGTTTATTATAGAGCCAAAACAACCTGGTGCATCGATGGATACGTCTGGATAAGCCGATTGTTGCGAAAAATCACCTCGCTCAGTTCGAACTTTGCAAAAGGGTGCCTCGAACGAACATTTAAATTTTCCAGCCGTATCCACGGTGGTCGAGGATGCCAGGCGAAAATTTGGATTATTACGGAGCCAAAACAACCTGGGGCATCGTTGGATACGTCTGGATAAGCCGATTGTCGAGAAAAATAACCTCGCACAGTTCGAATTTTGCGAAAGGGTGCCTCGAACGAACTTTTAAATTTTCCAGACGTATACATGGTGTCCGAGGATACCAGGCGAAAATTTGGATTATTATGGAGCCAAAACAACCTGGTGCATCGATGGATACGTCTGGATAAGCCGATTGTCGAGAAAAATAACCTCGCACAGTTCGAACTTTGCGAAAGGGTGCCTCGAACGAACTTTTGAATTTTCCAGACGTATCCACGGTGTCCAAGGATATCAGGCGAAAATTTGGATCATAATATGACCAAAAAAACTTGGTGCATCGATGGATACGTCTGGATAAGCCGATTGTCGAGAAAAATGACCTCGCAGAGTTCGAACTTGGCGAAATGGTGCCTCGAACAAACTTTTAAATTTTCCAGACGTATCCACGGTGTCCGAGGATACCAGGCGAAAATTTGGTTTATTATGGAGCCAAAACAACCTGGTGCATCGATGGATACGTCTGGATAAGCCGATTGTCGAGAAAAATAACCTCGCTCAGTTCGAACTTTGCAAAAGGGTGCCTCGAACGAACATTTAAATTTTCCAGACGTATACACGGTGGTCGAGGATGCCAGGCGAAAATTTGGATTATTATGGAGCCAAAATAACCTGGTGCATCGATGGATACGTCTGGATAAGCCGATTGTCGAGAAAAATAACCTCGCTCAGTTCGAACTTTGCATAAGGGTGCCTCGAACGAACACTTAAATTTTCCAGACGTATCCACGATGGTCGAGGATGCCAGGCGAAAATTTGGATTATTATGGAGCCAAAATAACCTGGTGCATCGATGGATACGTCTGGATAAGCCGATTGTCGAGAAAAATAACCTCGCAGAGTTCGAACTTTGCGAAAGGGTGCCTCGAACGAACTTTTGAATTTTCCAGACGTATCCACGGTGTCCAAGGATGTCAGGCGAAAATTTGGATCATAATATGATCAAAAAAACTTGGTGCATCGATGGATACGTCTGGATACGCCGATTGTCGAGAAAAATAACTTCGCAGAATTCGAACGTTGCGAAAGGGTGCCTCGAACGAACTTTTAAATTTTCCAGACGTATCCACGGTGTCCGAGGATACCAGGCGATAATTTGGTTTATTATGGAGCCAAAACAACCTGGTGCATCGATGGATACGTCTGGATAAGCCGATTGTCGAGAAAAATAACCTCGCTCAGTTCGAACTTTGCAAAAGGGTGCCTCGAACGAACATTTAAATTTTCCAGACGTATCCACGGTGGTCGAGGATACCAGGCGAAAATTTGGATTATTATGGAGCTAAAACAACCTGGGGCATCGTTGGATACGTCTGGATAAGCCGATTGTCGAGAAAAATAACCTCGCAGAGTTCGAACTTTGCGAAAGGGTGCCTCGAACGAACTTTTAAATTTTCCAGACGTATACACGGTGTCTGAGGATACCAGGCGAAAATTTGGATTATTATGGAGCCAAAACAACCTGGTGCATCGATGGATACGTCTGGATAAGCCGATTGTCGAGAAAAATAACCTCGCAGAGTTCGAACTTTGCGAAAGAGTGCCTCGAACGAACTTTTGAATTTTCCAGACGTATCCACGGTGTCCAAGGATGTCAGGCGAAAATTTGGATCATAATATGACCAGAAAAACTTGGTGCAGCGATGGATACGTCTGGATAAGCCGATTGTCGAGAAAAATAACCTCGCAGAGTTCGAACTTTCCGAAAGGGTGCCTCGAACGAACTTTTCAATTTTCCAGACGTATCCACGGTGGTCGAGGATACCAGGCGAAAATTTGGTTCATTATGGAGCCAAAACAACCTGGTGCATCGATGGATACGTCTGGATAAGCCGATTGTTGCGAAAAATCACCTCGCTCAGTTCGAACTTTGCAAAAGGGTGCCTCGAACGAACATTTAAATTTTCCAGACGTATCCACGGCGGTCGAGGATGCCAGGCGAAAATTTGGATTATTATGGAGCCAAAACAACCTGGTGCATCGATGGATACGTCTGGATAAGCCGATTGTCGAGAAAAATAACCTCGCAGAGTTCGAACTTTGCGAAAGGGTGCCTCGAACGAATTTTAAATTGTCCACACGTATCCACGGTGTCCGAGGATACCAGGCGAAAATTTGGATTATTATGGAGCCAAAACAACCTGGTGCATCGATGGATACGTCTGGATAAGCCGATTGTCGAGAAAAATAACCTCGCTCAGGTGGAACTTTGCGAAAGGGTGCCTTGAACGATCTTTTGAATTTTCCAGACGTATCCACGGTGTCCAAGGATGTCAGGCGAAAATTTGGATCATAATATGACCAAAAAAACCTGGTGCATCGATGGATACGTCTGGAGAAGCCAATTGTCGAGAAAAATAACTTCGCAGAATTCGAACTTTGCGAAAGGGTGCCTCGAACGAACTTTTAAATTTTCCAGACGTATCCACGGTGGTCGAGGATACCAGGCGAAAATTTGGTTCATTATGGAGCCAAAACAACCTGGTGCTTCGATGGATACGTCTGGATAAGACGATTGTCGAGAAAAATAACCTCGCAGAGTTCGAACTTTCCGAAAGGGTGCCGCGAACGAACTTTTAAATTTTCCAGACGTATCCACGGTGTCCGAGGATACCAGGCGAAAATTTGGTTTATTATGGAGCCAAAACAACCTGGTGCATCGATGGATACGTCTGGATAAGCCGATTGTCGCGAAAAATCACCTCGCTCAGTTCGAACTTTGCAAAAGGGTGCCTCGAACGAACATTTAAATTTTCCAGACGTATCCACGGCGGTCGAGGATGCCAGGCGAAAATTTGGATTATTATGGAGCCAAAACAACCTGGTGCATCGATGGATACGTCTGGATAAGCCGATTGTCGAGAAAAATAACCTCGCAGAGTTCGAACTTTGCGAAAGGGTGCCTCGAACGAACTTTTAAATTTTCCACACGTATCCACGGTGTCCGAGGATACCAGGCGAAAATTTGGATTATTATGGAGCCAAAACAACCTGGTGCATCGATGGATACGTCTGGATAAGCCGATTGTCGAGAAAATTAACCTCGCTCAGTTGGAACTTTGCGAAAGGGTGCCTCGAACGATCTTTTGAATTTTCCAGACGTATCCACGGTGTCCAAGGATGTCAGGCAAAAATTTGGATCATAATATGACCAAAAAAACCTGGTGCATCTATGGATACGTCTGGATAAGCCAATTGTCGAGAAAAATAACTTCGCAGAATTCGAACTTTGCGAAAGGGTGCCTCGAACGAACTTTTAAATTTTCCAGACGTATCCACGGTGTCCGAGGATACTAGGCGAAAATTTGGTTTATTATGGAGCCAAAACAACCTGGTGCATCGATGGATACGTCTGGATAAGCCAATTGTCGAGAAAAATAACTTCGCAGAATTCGAACTTTGCGAAAGGGTGCCTCGAACAAACTTTTAAATTTTCCAGACGTATCCACGGTGGTCGAGGATGCCAGTCGAAAATTTGGATTATTATGGAGCCAAAACAACCTGGGGCATCGTTGGATACGTCTGGATAAGCCGATTGTCGAGAAAAATAACCTCGCAGAGTTCGAACTTTGCGAAAGGGTGCCTCGAACGAACTTTTAAATTTTCCAGACGTATACACGGTGTCTGAGGATACCAGGCGAAAATTTGGATTATTATGGAGCCAAAACAACCTGGTGCATCGATGGATACGTCTGGATAAGCCGATTGTCGAGAAAAATAACCTCGCAGAATTCGAACTTTGCGAAAGAGTGCCTCGAACGAACTTTTGAATTTTCCAGACGTATCCACGGTGTCCAAGGATGTCAGGCGAAAATTTGGATCATAATATGACCAAAAAAACTTGGTGCATCGATGGATACCTCTGGATAAGCCGATTGTCGAGAAAAAAAACCTCGCAGAGTTCGAACTTTGCGGAATGGTGCCTCGAACGAACTTTTAAATTTTCCAGACGTATCCACGGTGTCCGAGGATACCAGGCGAAAATTTGGTTTATTATGGAGCCAAAACAACCTGGTGCATCGATGGATACGTCTGGATAAGCCGATTGTCGAGAAAAATAACCTCGCTCAGTTCGAACTTTGCAAAAGGGTGCCTCGAACGAACATTTAAATTTCCCAGACGTATCCACGGTGTCCAAGGATGTCAGGCGAAAATTTGGATCATAATATGACCAAAAAAACCTGGTGCATTGATGGATACGTCTGGATAAGCCAATTGTCGAGAAAAATAACTTCGCAGAATTCGAACTTTGCGAAAGGGTGCCTCGAACGAACTTTTAAATTTTCCAGACGTATCCACGGTGTCCGAGGATACTAGGCGAAAATTTGGTTTATTATGGAGCCAAAACAACCTGGTGCATCGATGGATACGTCTGGATAAGCCAATTGTCGAGAAAAATAACTTCGCAGAATTCGAACTTTGCGAAAGGGTGCCTCGAACAAACTTTTAAATTTTGCAGACATATCCACGGTGTCCGAGGATACTAGGGGAAAATTTGGTTTATTATGGAGCCAAAACAACCTGGTGCATCGATGGATACGTCTGGATAAGCCTATTGTCGAGAAAAATAACCTCGCTCAGTTCGAACTTTGCAAAAGGGTGCCTCGAACGAACATTTCAATTTTGCAGACGTATCCACGGTGGTCGAGGATGCCAGTCGAAAATTTGGATTATTATGGAGCCAAAACAACCTGGTGCATCGTTAGATACGTCTGGATAAGCCGATTGTCGAGAAAAATAACCTCGCAGAGTTCGAACTTTGCGAAAGGGTGCCTCGAACGAACTTTTGAATTTTCCAGACGTATCCACGGTGTCCAAGGATGTCAGGCGAAAATTTGGATCATAATATGATCAAAAAAACTTGGTGCATCGATGGATACGTCTGGATACGCCGATTGTCGAGAAAAATAACTTCGCAGAACTCGAACGTTGCGAAAGGGTGCCTCGAACGAACTTTTAAATTTTCCAGACGTATCCACGGTGTCCGAGGATACCAGGCGATAATTTGGTTTATTATGGAGCCAAAACAACCTGGTGCATCGATGGATACGTCTGGATAAGCCGATTGTCGAGAAAAAAAACCTCGCAGAGTTCGAACTTTGCGAAATGGTGCCTCGAACGAACTTTTAAATTTTCCAGACGTATCCACGGTGTACGAGGATACCAGGCGGAAATTTGGTTTATTATGGAGCCAAAACAACCTGGTGCATCGATGGATACGTCTGGATAAGCCGATTGTTGCGAAAAATCACCTCGCTCAGTTCGAACTTTGCAAAAGGGTGCCTCGAACGAACATTTAAATTTTCCAGACGTATCCACGGCGGTCGAGGATGCCAGGCGAAAATTTGGATTATTATGGAGCCAAAACAACCTGGTGCATCGATGGATACGTCTGGATAAGCCGATTGTCGAGAAAAATAACCTCGCAGAGTTCGAACTTTGCGAAAGGGTGCCTCGAACGAATTTTAAATTGTCCACACGTATCCACGGTGTCCGAGGATACCAGGCGAAAATTTGGATTATTATGGAGCCAAAACAACCTGGTGCATCGATGGATACGTCTGGATAAGCCGATTGTCGAGAAAAATAACCTCGCTCAGGTGGAACTTTGCGAAAGGGTGCCTCGAACGATCTTTTGAATTTTCCAGACGTATCCACGGTGTCCAAGGATGTCAGGCGAAAATTTGGATCATAATATGACCAAAAAAACCTGGTGCATCGATGGATACGTCTAGATAAGCCGATTGTCGAGAAAAATAACTTCGCAGAATTCGAACGTTGCGAAAGGGTGCCTCGAACGAACTTTTAAATTTTCCAGACGTATCCACGGTGTCCGAGGATACCAGGCGATAATTTGGTTTATTATGGAGCCAAAACAACCTTGTGCATCGATGGCTACGTCTGGATAAGCCGATTGTCGAGAAAAATAACCTCGCTCAGTTCGATCTTTGCAAAAGGGTGCCTCGAACGAACTTTTAAATTTTCCAGACGTATACACGGTGTCTGAGGATACCAGGCGAAAATTTGGATTATTATGGAGCCAAAACAACTTGGTGCATCGATGGATACGTCTGGATAAGCCGATTGTCGAGAAAAAAAACCTCGCAGAGTTCGAACTTTGCGAAATGGTGCCTCGAACGAACTTTTAAATTTTCCAGACGTATCCACGGTGTCCGAGGATACCAGGCGAAAATTTGGTTTATTATGGAGCCAAAACAACCTGGTGCATCGATGGATAGGTCTGGATAAGCCGATTGTCGAGAAAAATAACCTCGCTCAGTTCGAACTTTGCAAAAGGGTGCCTCGAACGAACATTTAAATTTTCCAGACGTATCCACGGTGGTCAAGGATATCAGGCGAAAATTTGGATTATTATGGAGCCAAAACAACCTGGGGCATCGTTGGATACGTCTGGATAAGCCGATTGTCGAGAAAAATAACCTCGCTCAGTTCGAACTTTGCATAAGGGTGCCTCGATCGAACACTTAAATTTTCCAGACGTATCCACGATGGTCGAGGATGCCAGGCGAAAATTTGGATTATTATGGAGCCAAAATAACCTGGTGCATCGATGGATACGTATGGATAAGCCGATTGTCGAGAAAAATACCCTCGCAGAGTTCGAACTTTGCGAAAGGGTGCCTCGAAGGAACTTTTGAATTTCCCAGACGTATCCACGGTGTCCAAGGATGTCAGGCGAATATTTGGATCATAATATGACCAAAAAAACCTGGTGCATTGATGGATACGTCTGGATAAGCCAATTGTCGAGAAAAATAACTTCGCAGAATTCGAACTTTGCGAAAGGGTGCCTCGAACGAACTTTTAAATTTTCCAGACGTATCCACGGTGTCCAAGGATGTCAGGCGAAAATTTGGATCATAATATGACCAGAAAAACTTGGTGCATCGATGGATACGTCTGGATAAGCCGATTGTCGAGAAAAATAACCTCGCTCAGTTCGAACTTTGCATAAGGGTGCCTCGAACGAACACTTAAATTTTCCAGACGTATCCACGGTGGTCGAGGATACCAGGCGAAAATTTGGTTCATTATGGAGCCAAAACAACCTGGTGCATCGATGGATACGTCTAGATAAGCCGATTGTCGAGAAAAATAACTTCGCAGAATTCGAACGTTGCGAAAGGGTGCCTCGAACGAACTTTTAAATTTTCCAGACGTATCCACGGTGTCCGAGGATACCAGGCGATAGTTTGGTTCATTATGGAGCCAAAACAACCTTGTGCATCGATGGCTACGTCTGGATAAGCCGATTGTCGAGAAAAATAACCTCGCTCAGTTCGATCTTTGCAAAAGGGTGCCTCGAACGAACTTTTAAATTTTCCAGACGTATACACGGTGTCTGAGGATACCAGGCGAAAATTTGGATTATTATGGAGCCAAAACAACTTGGTGCATCGATGGATACGTCTGGATAAGCCGATTGTCGAGAAAAAAAACCTCGCAGAGTTCGAACTTTGCGAAATGGTGCCTCGAACGAACTTTTAAATTTTCCAGACGTATCCACGGTGTCCGAGGATACCAGGCGAAAATTTGGTTTATTATGGAGCCAAAACAACCTGGTGCATCGATGGATACGTCTGGATAAGCCGATTGTCGAGAAAAATAACCTCGCTCAGTTCGAACTTTGCAAAAGGGTGCCTCGAACGAACATTTAAATTTTCCAGACGTATCCACGGTGGTCAAGGATATCAGGCGAAAATTTGGATTATTATGGAGCCAAAACAACCTGGGGCATCGATGGATACGTCTGGATAAGCCGATTGTCGAGAAAAATAACCTCGCAGAGTTCGAACTTTGCGAAAGGGTGCCTCGAACGAACTTTTAAATTTTCCACACGTATCCACGGTGTCCGAGGATACCAGGCGAAAATTTGGATTATTATGGAGCCAAAACAACCTGGTGCATCGATGGATACGTCTGGATAAGCCGATTGTCGAGAAAATTAACCTCGCTCAGTTGGAACTTTGCGAAAGGGTGCCTCGAACGATCTTTTGAATTTTCCAGACGTATCCACGGTGTCCAAGGATGTCAGGCGAAAATTTGGATCATAAAATGACCAAAAAAACCTGGTGCATCTATGGATACGTCTGGATAAGCCAATTGTCGAGAAAAATAACTTCGCAGAATTCGAACTTTGCGAAAGGGTGCCTCGAACGAACTTTTAAATTTTCCAGACG
Organism: Venturia canescens; assembly: GCF_019457755.1. Lineage (NCBI taxonomy): Eukaryota > Metazoa > Arthropoda > Insecta > Hymenoptera > Ichneumonidae > Venturia > Venturia canescens. The sequence continues at coordinate 22,575,531 of NC_057425.1, read as the reverse complement.
TATCCACGGTGTCCGAGGATACTAGGCGAAAATTTGGTTTATTATGGAGCCAAAACAACCTGGTGCATCGATGGATACGTCTGGATAAGCCAATTGTCGAGAAAAATAACTTCGCAGAATTCGAACTTTGCGAAAGGGTGCCTCGAACAAACTTTTAAATTTTCCAGACGTATCCACGGTGGTCGAGGATGCCAGTCGAAAATTTGGATTATTATGGAGCCAAAACAACCTGGGGCATCGTTGGATACGTCTGGATAAGCCGATTGTCGAGAAAAATAACCTCGCAGAGTTCGAACTTTGCGAAAGAGTGCCTCGAACGAACTTTTGAATTTTCCAGACGTATCCACGGTGTCCAAGGATGTCAGGCGAAAATTTGGATCATAATATGACCAAAAAAACTTGGTGCATCGATGGATACGTCTGGATAAGCCGATTGTCGAGAAAAAAAACCTCGCAGAGTTCGAACTTTGCGGAATGGTGCCTCGAACGAACTTTTAAATTTTCCAGACGTATCCACGGTGTCCGAGGATACCAGGCGAAAATTTGGTTTATTATGGAGCCAAAACAACCTGGTGCATCGATGGATACGTCTGGATAAGCCGATTGTCGAGAAAAATAACCTCGCTCAGTTCGAACTTTGCGAAAGGGTGCCTCGAACGAACTTTTAAATTTTCCAGACGTATCCACGGTGGTCGAGGATACCAGGCGAAAATTTGGTTTATTATGGAGCCAAAACAACCTGGTGCATCGATGGATACGTCTGGATAAGCCGATTGTCGAGAAAAATAACCTCGCTCAGTTCGAACTTTGCAAAAGGGTGCCTCGAACGAACATTTAAATTTCCCAGACGTATCCACGGTGTCCAAGGATGTCAGGCGAAAATTTGGATCATAATATGACCAAAAAAACCTGGTGCATTGATGGATACGTCTGGATAAGCCGATTGTCGAGAAAAATAACTTCGCAGAATTCGAACTTTGCGAAAGGGTGCCTCGAACGAACTTTTAAATTTTCCAGACGTATCCACGGTGTCCGAGGATACCAGGCGAAAATTTGGATTATTATGGACCCAAAACAACCTGGTGCATCGATGGATACGTCTGGATAAGCCGATTGTCGAGAAAAATAACCTCGCTCAGTTGGAACTTTGCGAAAGGGTGCCTCGAACGATCTTTTGAATTTTCCAGATGTATCCACGGTGTCCAAGGATATCAGGCGAAAATTTGGATCATAATATGACCAAAAAAACCTGGTGCATCTATGGATACGTCTGGATAAGCCAATTGTCGAGAAAAATAACTTCGCAGAATTCGAACTTTGCGAAAGGGTGCCTCGAACGAACTTTTAAATTTTCCAGACGTATCCACGGTGTCCGAGGATACTAGGCGAAAATTTGGTTTATTATGGAGCCAAAACAACCTGGTGCATCGATGGATACGTCTGGATAAGCCAATTGTCGAGAAAAATAACTTCGCAGAATTCGAACTTTGCGAAAGGGTGCCTCGAACAAACTTTTAAATTTTGCAGACATATCCACGGTGTCCGAGGATACTAGGGGAAAATTTGGTTTATTATGGAGCCAAAACAACCTGGTGCATCGATGGATACGTCTGGATAAGCCGATTGTCGAGAAAAATAACCTCGCTCAGTTCGAACTTTGCAAAAGGGTGCCTCGAACAAACATTTCAATTTTCCAGACGTATCCACGGTGGTCGAGGATGCCAGTCGAAAATTTGGATTATTATGGAGCCAAAACAACCTGGTGCATCGTTAGATACGTCTGGATAAGCCGATTGTCGAGAAAAATAACCTCGCAGAGTTCGAACTTTGCGAAAGGGTGCCTCGAACGAACTTTTGAATTTTCCAGACGTATCCACGGTGTCCAAGGATGTCAGGCGAAAATTTGGATCATAATATGATCAAAAAAACTTGGTGCATCGATGGATACGTCTGGATACGCCGATTGTCGAGAAAAATAACTTCGCAGAATTCGAACGTTGCGAAAGGGTCCCTCGAACGAACTTTTAAATTTTCCAGACGTATCCACGGTGTCCGAGGATACCAGGCGATAATTTGGTTTATTATGGAGCCAAAACAACCTGGTGCATCGATGGATACGTCTGGATAAGCCGATTGTCGAGAAAAATAACCTCGCTCAGTTCGAACTTTGCAAAAGGGTGTCTCGAACGAACATTTAAATTTTCCAGACGTATTCACGGTGGTCGAGCATACCAGGCGAAAATTTGGATTATTATGGAGCCAAAACAACCTGGGGCATCGTTGGATACGTCTGGATAAGCCGATTGTCGAGAAAAATAACCTCGCAGAGTTCGAACTTTGCGAAAGGGTGCCTCGAACGAACTTTTAAATTTTCCAGACGTATACACGGTGTCTGAGGATACCAGGCGAAAATTTGGATTATTATGGAGCCAAAACAACCTGGTGCATCGATGGATACGTCTGGATAAGCCGATTGTCGAGAAAAATAACCTCGCTCAGTTGGAACTTTGCGAAAGGGTGCCTCGAACGAACATTTAAATTTCCCAGACGTATCCACGGTGTCCAAGGATGTCAGGCGAAAATTTGGATCATAATATGACCAAAAAAACCTGGTGCATTGATGGATACGTCTGGATAAGCCGATTGTCGAGAAAAATAACTTCGCAGAATTCGAACTTTGCGAAAGGGTGCCTCGAACGAACTTTTAAATTTGCCAGACGTATCCACGGTGTCCAAGGATGTCAGGCGAAAATTTGGATCATAATATGACCAGAAAAACTTGGTGCAGCGATGGATACGTCTGGATAAGCCGATTGTCGAGAAAAATAACCTCGCAGAGTTCGAACTTTCCGAAAGGGTGCCTCGAACGAACTTTTCAATTTTCCAGACGTATCCACGGTGTCCGAGGATACTAGGCGAAAATTTGGTTTATTATGGAGCCAAAACAACCTGGTGCATCGATGGATACGTCTGGATAAGCCAATTGTCGAGAAAAATAACTTCGCAGAATTCGAACTTTGCGAAAGGGTGCCTCGAACAAACTTTTAAATTTTGCAGACATATCCACGGTGTCCGAGGATACTAGGGGAAAATTTGGTTTATTATGGAGCCAAAACAACCTGGTGCATCGATGGATACGTCTGGATAAGCCGATTGTCGAGAAAAATAACCTCGCAGAGTTCGAACTTTGCGAAAGGGTGCCTCGAACGAATTTTAAATTGTCCACACGTATCCACGGTGTCCGAGGATACCAGGCGAAAATTTGGATTATTATGGAGCCAAAACAACCTGGTGCATCGATGGATACGTCTGGATAAGCCGATTGTCGAGAAAAATAACCTCGCTCAGTTGGAACTTTGCGAAAGGGTGCCTCGAACGATCTTTTGAATTTTCCAGACGTATCCACGGTGTCCAAGGATGTCAGGCGAAAATTTGGATCATAATATGACCAAAAAAACCTGGTGCATCGATGGATACGTCTGGATAAGCCAATTGTCGAGAAAAATAACTTCGCAGAATTCGAACTTTGCGAAAGGGGGCCTCGAACGAACTTTTAAATTTTCCAGACGTATCCACGGTGTCCGAGGATACTAGGCGAAAATTTGGTTTATTATGGAGCCAAAACAACCTGGTGCATCGATGGATACGTCTGGATAAGCCAATTGTCGAGAAAAATAACTTCGCAGAATTCGAACTTTGCGAAAGGGTGCCTCGAACGAACTTTTAAATTTTCCAGACATATCCACGGTGTCCGAGGATACTAGGGGAAAATTTGGTTTATTATGGAGCCAAAACAACCTGGTGCATCGATGGATACGTCTGGATAAGCCGATTGTCGAGAAAAAAAACCTCGCTCAGTTCGAACTTTGCAAAAGGGTGCCTCGAACGAACATTTCAATTTTCCAGACGTATCCACGGTGGTCGAGGATGCCAGTCGAAAATTTGGATTATTATAGAGCCAAAACAACCTGGTGCATCGTTAGATACGTCTGGATAAGCCGATTGTCGAGAAAAATAACCTCGCAGAGTTCGAACTTTGCGAAAGGGTGCCTCGAACGAACTTTTGAATTTTCCAGACGTATCCACGGTGTCCAAGGATGTCAGGCGAAAGTTTGGATCATAATATGATCAAAAAAACTTGGTGCATCGATGGATACGTCTAGATAAGCCGATTGTCGAGAAAAATAACTTCGCAGAATTCGAACGTTGCGAAAGGGTGCCTCGAACGAACTTTTAAATTTTCCAGACGTATCCACGGTGTCCGAGGATACCAGGCGATAATTTGGTTTATTATGGAGCCAAAACAACCTTGTGCATCGATGGCTACGTCTGGATAAGCCGATTGTCGAGAAAAATAACCTCGCTCAGTTCGATCTTTGCAAAAGGGTGCCTCGAACGAACTTTTAAATTTTCCAGACGTATACACGGTGTCTGAGGATACCAGGCGAAAATTTGGATTATTATGGAGCCAAAACAACTTGGTGCATCGATGGATACGTCTGGATAAGCCGATTGTCGAGAAAAAAAACCTCGCAGAGTTCGAACTTTGCGAAAGGGTGCCTCGAACGAACTTTTAAATTTTCCAGACGTATACACGGTGTCTGAGGATACCAGGCGAAAATTTGGATTATTATGGAGCCAAAACAACCTGGTGCATCGATGGATACGTCTGGATAAGCCGATTGTCGAGAAAAAAAACCTCGCTCAGTTCGAACTTTGCAAAAGGGTGCCTCGAACGAACTTTTCAATTTTCCAGACGTATCCACGGTGGTCGAGGATGCCAGTCGAAAATTTGGATTATTATAGAGCCAAAACAACCTGGTGCATCGTTAGATACGTCTGGATAAGCCGATTGTCGAGAAAAATAACCTCGCAGAGTTCGAACTTTGCGAAAGGGTGCCTCGAACGAACTTTTGAATTTTCCAGACGTATCCACGGTGTCCAAGGATGTCAGGCGAAAATTTGGATCATAATATGACCAAAAAAACCTGGTGCATTGATGGATACGTCTGGATAAGCCGATTGTCGAGAAAAATAACTTCGCAGAATTCGAACTTTGCGAAAGGGTGCCTCGAACGAACTTTTAAATTTTCCAGACGTATCCACGGTGTCCAAGGATGTCAGGCGAAAATTTGGATCATAATATGACCAGAAAAACTTGGTGCAGCGATGGATACGTCTGGATAAGCCGATTGTCGAGAAAAATAACCTCGCAGAGTTCGAACTTTCCGAAAGGGTGCCTCGAACGAACTTTTCAATTTTCCAGACGTATCCACGGTGGGCGAGGATACCAGGCGAAAATTTGGTTCATTATGGAGCCAAAACAACCTGGTGCATCGATGGATACGTCTGGATAAGCCGATTGTTGCGAAAAATCACCTCGCTCAGTTCGAACTTTGCAAAAGGGTGCCTCGAACGAACATTTAAATTTTCCAGACGTATCCACGGCGGTCGAGGATGCCAGGCGAAAATTTGGATTATTATGGAGCCAAAACAACCTGGTGCATCGATGGATACGTCTGGATAAGCCGATTGTCGAGCAAAATAACCTCGCAGAGTTCGAACTTTGCGAAAGGGTGCCTCGAACGAATTTTAAATTGTCCACACGTATCCACGGTGTCCGAGGATACCAGGCGAAAATTTGGATTATTATGGAGCCAAAACAACCTGGTGCATCGATGGATACGTCTGGATAAGCCGATTGTCGAGAAAAATAACCTCGCTCAGTTGGAACTTTGCGAAAGGGTGCCTCGAACGATCTTTTGAATTTTCCAGACGTATCCACGGTGTCCAAGGATGTCAGGCGAAAATTTGGATCATAATATGACCAAAAAAACCTGGTGCATCGATGGATACGTCTGGATAAGCCAATTGTCGAGAAAAATAACTTCGCAGAAATCGAACTTTGCGAAAGGGGGCCTCGAACGAACTTTTAAATTTTCCAGACGTATCCACGGTGTCCGAGGATACTAGGCGAAAATTTGGTTTATTATGGAGCCAAAACAACCTGGTGCATCGATGGATACGTCTGGATAAGCCAATTGTCGAGAAAAATAACTTCGCAGAATTCGAACTTTGCGAAAGGGTGCCTCGAACGAACTTTTAAATTTTCCAGACATATCCACGGTGTCCGAGGATACTAGGGGAAAATTTGGTTTATTATGGAGCCAAAACAACCTGGTGCATCGATGGATACGTCTGGATAAGCCGATTGTCGAGAAAAAAAACCTCGCTCAGTTCGAACTTTGCAAAAGGGTGCCTCGAACGAACATTTCAATTTTCCAGACGTATCCACGGTGGTCGAGGATGCCAGTCGAAAATTTGGATTATTATAGAGCCAAAACAACCTGGTGCATCGTTAGATACGTCTGGATAAGCCGATTGTCGAGAAAAATAACCTCGCAGAGTTCGAACTTTGCGAAAGGGTGCCTCGAACGAACTTTTGAATTTTCCAGACGTATCCACGGTGTCCAAGGATGTCAGGCGAAAGTTTGGATCATAATATGATCAAAAAAACTTGGTGCATCGATGGATACGTCTAGATAAGCCGATTGTCGAGAAAAATAACTTCGCAGAATTCGAACGTTGCGAAAGGGTGCCTCGAACGAACTTTTAAATTTTCCAGACGTATCCACGGTGTCCGAGGATACCAGGCGATAATTTGGTTTATTATGGAGCCAAAACAACCTTGTGCATCGATGGCTACGTCTGGATAAGCCGATTGTCGAGAAAAATAACCTCGCTCAGTTCGATCTTTGCAAAAGGGTGCCTCGAACGAACTTTTAAATTTTCCAGACGTATACACGGTGTCTGAGAATACCAGGCGAAAATTTGGATTATTATGGAGCCAAAACAACTTGGTGCATCGATGGATACGTCTGGATAAGCCGATTGTCGAGAAAAAAAACCTCGCAGAGTTCGAACTTTGCGAAATGGTGCCTCGAACGAACTTTTAAATTTTCCAGACGTATCCACGGTGTCCGAGGATACCAGGCGAAAATTTGGTTTATTATGGAGCCAAAACAACCTGGTGCATCGATGGATACGTCTGGATAAGCCGATTGTCGAGAAAAATAACCTCGCTCAGTTCGAACTTTGCAAAAGGGTGCCTCGAACGAACATTTAAATTTTCCAGACGTATCCACGGTGGTCAAGGATATCAGGCGAAAATTTGGATTATTATGGAGCCAAAACAACCTGGGGCATCGTTGGATACGTCTGGATAAGCCGATTGTCGAGAAAAATAACCTCGCTCAGTTCGAACTTTGCATAAGGGTGTCTCGATCGAACACTTAAATTTTCCAGACGTATCCACGATGGTCGAGGATGCCAGGCGAAAATTTGGATTATTATGGAGCCAAAATAACCTGGTGCATCGATGGATACGTATGGATAAGCCGATTGTCGAGAAAAATACCCTCGCAGAGTTCGAACTTTGCGAAAGGGTGCCTCGAAGGAACTTTTGAATTTCCCAGACGTATCCACGGTGTCCAAGGATGTCAGGCGAATATTTGGATCATAATATGACCAAAAAAACCTGGTGCATTGATGGATACGTCTGGATAAGCCGATTGTCGAGAAAAAAAACCTCGCAGAGTTCGAACTTTGCGAAATGGTGCCTCGAACGAACTTTTAAATTTTCCAGACGTATCCACGGTGTCCGAGGATACCAGGCGAAAATTTGGTTTATTATGGAGCCAAAACAACCTGGTGCATCGATGGATACGTCTGGATAAGCCGATTGTCGAGAAAAATAACCTCGCTCAGTTCGAACTTTGCAAAAGGGTGCCTCGAACGAACATTTAAATTTTCCAGACGTATCCACGGTGGTCAAGGATATCAGGCGAAAATTTGGATTATTATGGAGCCAAAACAACCTGGGGCATCGTTGGATATGTCTGGATAAGCCGATTGTCGAGAAAAATAACCTCGCTCAGTTCGAACTTTGCATAAGGGTGCCTCGAACGAACACTTAAATTTTCCAGACGTATCCACGATGGTCGAGGATGCCAGGCGAAACTTTGGATTATTATGGAGCCAAAATAACCTGGTGCATCGATGGATACGTATGGATAAGCCGATTGTCGAGAAAAATACCCTCGCAGAGTTCGAACTTTGCGAAAGGGTGCCTCGAAGGAACTTTTAAATTTCCCAGACGTATCCACGGTGTCCAAGGATGTCAGGCGAAAATTTGGATCATAATATGACCAAAAAAACCTGGTGCATTGATGGATACGTCTGGATAAGCCGATTGTCGAGAAAAATAACCTCGCAGAGTTCGAACTTTCCGAAAGGGTGCCTCGAACGAACTTTTAAATTTTCCAGACGTATCCACGGTGTCCGAGGATACCAGGCGAAAATTTGGTTTATTATGGAGCCAAAACAACCTGGTGCATCGATGGATACGTCTGGATAAGCCGATTGTTGCGAAAAATCACCTCGCTCAGTTCGAACTTTGCAAAAGGGTGCCTCGAACGAACATTTAAATTTTCCAGACGTATCCACGGCGGTCGAGGATGCCAGGCGAAAATTTGGATTATTATGGAGCCAAAACAACCTGGTGCATCGATGGATACGTCTGGATAAGCCGATTGTCGAGAAAAATAACCTCGCAGAGTTCGAACTTTGCGAAAGGGTGCCTCGAACGAACACTTAAATTTTCCAGACGTATCCACGGTGGTCGAGGATACCAGGCGAAAATTTGGTTCATTATGGAGCCAAAACAACCTGGTGCTTAGATGGATACGTCTGGCTAAGCCGATTGTCGAGAAAAATAACCTCGCAGAGTTCGAACTTTCCGAAAGGGTGCCTCGAACGAACTTTTAAATTTTCCAGACGTATCCACGGTGTCCGAGGATACCAGGCGAAAATTTGATTTATTATGGAGCCAAAACAACCTGGTGCATCGATGGATACGTCTGGATAAGCCGATTGTTGCGAAAAATCACCTCGCTCAGTTCGAACTTTGCAAAAGGGTGCCTCGAACGAACATTTAAATTTTCCAGACGTATCCACGGCGGTCGAGGATGCCAGGCGAAAATTTGGATTATTATGGAGCCAAAACAACCTGGTGCATCGATGGATACGTCTGGATAAGCCGATTGTCGAGAAAAATAACCTCGCAGAGTTCGCACTTTGCGAAAGGGTGCCTCGAACGAACTTTTAAATTTTCCATACGTATCCACGGTGTCCGAGGATACCAGGCGAAAATTTGGATTATTATGGAGCCAAAACAACCTGGTGCATCGATGGATACGTCTGGATAAGCCGATTGTCGAGAAAAATAACCTCGCTCAGTTGGAACTTTGCGAAAGGGTGCCTCGAACGAACTTTTAAATTTTCCAGACGTATCCACGGTGTCCGAGGATACCAGGCGATAATTTGGTTTATTATGGAGCCAAAACAACCTTGTGCATCGATGGCTACGTCTGGATAAGCCGATTGTCGAGAAAAATAACCTCGCTCAGTTCGATCTTTGCAAAAGGGTACCTCGAACGAACTTTTAAATTTTCCAGACGTATCCACGGTGTCCGAGGATACTAGGCGAAAATTTGGTTTATTATGGAGCCAAAACAACCTGGTGCATCGATGGATACGTCTGGATAAGCCGATTGTCGAGAAAAATAACCTCGCAGAGTTCGCACTTTGCGAAAGGGTGCCTCGAACGAACTTTTAAATTTTCCATACGTATCCACGGTGTCCGAGGATACCAGGCGAAAATTTGGATTATTATGGAGCCAAAACAACCTGGTGCATCGATGGATACGTCTGGATAAGCCGATTGTCGAGAAAAATAACCTCGCTCAGTTCGATCTTTGCAAAAGGGTGCCTCGAACGAACTTTTAAATTTTCCAGACGTATCCACGGTGTCCGAGGATACTAGGCGAAAATTTGGTTTATTATGGAGCCAAAACAACCTTTTGCATCGATGGATACGTCTGGATAAGCCGATTGTCGAGAAAAATAACCTCGCTCAGTTCGAACTTTGCAAAAGCGTGCCTCGAACGAACATTTAAATTTTCCAGACGTATCCACGGTGGTCGAGGATGCCAGGCGAAAATTTGGATTATTATGGAGCCAAAACAACCTGGTGCATCGTTGGATACGTCTGGATAAGCCGATTGTCGAGAAAAATAACCTCGCAGAGTTCGAACTTTGCGAAAGGGTGCCTCGAACGAACTTTTGAATTTTCCAGACGTATCCACGGTGTCCAAGGATGTCAGGCGAAAATTTGGATCATAATATGACCAAAAAAACTTGGTGCATCGATGGATACGTCTGGATAAGCCGATTGTCGAGAAAAATAACTTCGCAGAATTCGAACGTTGCGAAAGGGTGCCTCGAACGAACTTTTAAATTTTCCAGACGTATCCACGGTGTCCGAGGATACCAGGCGATAATCTGGTTTATTATGGAGCCAAAACAACCTGGTGCATCGATGGATACGTCTGGATAAGCCGATTGTCGAGAAAAATAACCTCGCAGAGTTCGAACTTTGCGAAAGGGTGCCTCGAACGAACTTTTAAATTTTCCAGACGTATCCACGGTGTCCGAGGATACCAGGCGAAAATTTGGATTGTTATGGAGCCAAAACAACCTGGTGCATCGATGGATACGTCTGGATAAGCCGATTGTCGAGAAAAATAACCTCGCTCAGTTCGAACTTTGCAAAAGGGTGCCTCGAATGAACATTTAAATTTTCCAGATGTATCCACGGTGGTCGAGGATGCCAGGCGAAAATTTGGATTATTATGGAGCCAAAACAACCTGGTGCATCGTTGGATACGTCTGGATAAGCCGATTGTCGAGAAAAATAACCTCGCAGAGTTCGAACTTTGCGAAAGGGTGCCTCGAACGAACTTTTGAATTTTCCAGACGTATCCACGGTGTCCAAGGATGTCAGGCGAAAATTTCATTTAAATCAAATAAAAATCAATCATAAAAAAACGAAACTGTACGGGAGAATCCGGTTAAAAATTTATTGAAATGCGACTTAGGTTAGTTATGCCGAATGAAATTCGTTCGCTGGAAGAAGTGAGAAGTAAAAACTGCCGTCATAGCAATACAAACTGGGGTGTCATTTTGGAAGCTTCAACATATTTAATGTGCAAAATGTTTTTTATTTATCGATGCACAATAACATCTTTTGTATATTACAGGACAATTTGTTTCCATTCTTATTAAATTAGTGCAATTAAGAGAAAATTACTTGAAGATAATTCTCTAAATTCCCTCTGCATGAATATTTGTGCTGCAACAGTTCTAAAAAAGCCCTGATTTTTATTTAAATATAATAAGTTTAATGGAAAGTGATGGGCCGGGGAAGTACTTTTAACTCATATTTAAACATAATTTCTATCGATCCAATCGACGTCGAATATTGTGAATAATATCAGTAGCTCCTGAAAGTCTGAAAAAAATCGATTGTCTCTGCCACCATAGAGTAAGAAATGACTAGCTTGCATGTGATTTTTTTGGATTTAAAAGCTTCTTAAAACAGTTCCATAATGTTGAAATTTGGAGTTACTCATAAATTACTTGTCCTTCGATTGATATCATAAATTTTATTGCTGCACGTAACTCAAATGGTAACTTTTTTCAATTTATTAGAAAATACTTGGCCTCGAATTGATATAATAAATTTTAATGCTGCACGTAAATTAGATGGATTTTTTTTTAATTGATTTAGCCCTTCGAATCAAATAAGAAGAATGAGGCATCGGTTTCCAAAATGATTTCAAGCGCGATTTTTCGGTTTTTATTTTTTACTTGTTATTTGATTCTTTTAACACTTTAAAAAATAGATACAGTTCAGTTTTTTTTAAAGATAATGCTTTTTCAAGATTTGTGAAATTTTTTTCGAATTGTTCAGTTTTTTTTTATAAAATAATTTTTTTGCCCATTTTTTATAAAAATTTTGTTTTAAAGTTTTTTTCATGGATGGAATTATCAGCAAACGAGTAAAGAATATCGGTGGATAAGTAATTTCACCTCGATCAATATTGATATATCTTTTTTTTTTCAATAATAGTAACGGGGTAGGAACGGATGGAAGAATTGCGGAGGGAAATGTTGAGGTAAATAAATGGTACGACTTAACCTTTAGACACACGAATTTTTTTGAAGCGTCATGTGCCCGTCAGCCGTTAAGAGAACGGATCAGTAACCTAACCTCACTTCGAAATTTTGGAATGTAAATTCTTTGACATAGTTTGACCAATTAAAAAATAACTTTGTTAGCCCACGCAGGGCGATGGCAGTAATAGGCTGACATTTTTATCATTCCGATCGGGCGAACGGTATGGTAAAAATTTCCCTTACAAAATTGGCAGCTGTCTCTCTCGTACTCACGGTTGCGATAAACCGACTGATCCGTGCTCTTGAAGGGTTGAATGAAAAAACGTGAACCGCGATATGAAGAGGAATGAACAACATGTTTTCATGAAGTAGAAATTATGAAAGCATGGACTTGATGTTATTTTTTTTTTACAGAATGATGCGCTTCCAAGCCGAGCTCAACGAAGAAGAAAAAGAAAGACAGAGCTGGAGCGTCTTGTTCAAAAATGTTAAAAAAAAATAAATTTTATTCATAATTCCTCGAGTTTTCAGAATGATATTTATATTTTGGATTTATTACCAATTTTCAACATAAGATTTAGAACAAAAACAACTAGAACAAAACTTCGGATAAAACTTAGAACAAAACTTGAAACAAAACTTAGAACAAAACTTGAAACAAAACTTAGAACAAAACTTGAAACAATACTTAGAACAAAACTTAGAACAAAACTTAGAACAAGCTTCAAACAAAACTTGCTAACTATAATCCGTCGGTTCGCGGGAAAATTGTGGGCCTACATGAAGCCGGACTTACTTCAGCACAAATACAGGCTACTATCGGCTGTAATATTAAAACTTTGACACTCCCGTCCAGTGAGATAACCCGTTATGAAGATGGTGGTGATGTGGCACTCCGCGATCACCGTAAACGAAAAAACCCCCCGTTAAAAATGACACCGGATAAGATGAGGAGCTTTGTTGATTTATCAAAGAGCACCCGTTCACAATAGTCGTCGCCGTATTAAATGAAACGGGAATCGATGTGGGCAAAAATATGGCTCGACGTCACTTAAAAGAAGCAGGCCTAGGCGCTAATGGTCCCCCAAAAAACGATTTTACCCCGGAGCATTGCCAGCACGGCTCCGTTTCGCTCAGGATCACTGCAGAATCGAAAAAAAGGCATTGTCAGTCAAAGGGAATCATTATTCAAACTTCGCACGCGGTCTTCTGAATAGAATCATCTGAATCCAAAAGAATATTCACTGATATCAAGAGACTCGGTAGAGTCTCGGGACAAGTACATTGACAGCCCTGTCGTCTGCTGGCCCGAGGCTCGCCGAGTATACTTTCTCTGAATAAAACGATTCGCGGTGGTGGGGGTAAAACTGGCATATAATTTTCTAAAATTGCAGAGCTCAGGAGATTTTTTATAAATCAAAAATTGGTTTGGAGACTAATTTTCAAAATCCCTTTCGAATGAGCACGAAACCAACACGATCAGTAGCGTGAATGCTGAGAAAAAACTTTGCACAGGCTCAAGATTATGCAAAAGTTACTAACACATTTATGGATTTGCCGTGTCTGTACAGAACACCATCAAAGGCCTCTTGATGCCAGTTATAACCCATTTCTATGGAAACTCGAGTCCCGGGATCCCGGCTACAGAAATAATGAGTTGTGATTGGTCAGGATACTCGCTGTACCGTTCCAGCGGAATAAAGTTTATGAATATATACCTATATATACAATCCCATCAGTCAGCTGTCAGCTTTTGATGTTATAATAATCGGATTTCCGACATTACGAAGTGCGGGGTGAAAAAAAAATATTTTTCATCTAATCAAGTGTTCAATATGTATTTATTTTATTCAAAATAGTGGTATATGGTGTCATACATGCAGTGTATATTACGAAAACCAGATATATAGTGACTTTGGCGTGATATATTGTTCAACCATCTGTCAGTTTTTGATGGCATGATCAAATTAATAGCAACAGCGATCTAAATGATAAAATTTCGGAGAAACAGTACGAGCTGTATGAATTCGATTAAAAATTCTTATATGACTATAAAAAAAAATGTTATGTAAGTTTTGTGAAAACCATGGGGTTAGTTTACCCTCATCGCAATCGGTTCGCGAGTATTTGTTATATAGGACATATATTAGTATTGGGAAATTTCTCCTTGTACAAATTCTTTGATTTTACGTTTATTCATGACATAATTTTGTTGCAATCGTGGTTCTGGTTCATTACAAATTTTCAACAGGAGTTATGTGAGAAAAAAAAACTTTCGCTCATTATAACCTCTCAAATGTTCTTTCCAAACATAAATTTTATGTTGTGTTATTACACTATAGAAAAAATATGCGTGGTTGTATGTAAATGAATGCAAATAAATTTTGAAAAACTTTGGTCAAGTAAAAGTGTCTAATTCAATGTATTGTTGTCATATTTTCTTTCATTTCGTTTGGCTGTGTTCACCGGGCCCTTTTTCCCACCTCCTTAGCTTACAGTATATCCATACCAATTTCTATTCATTCTCTAGACAATTCGAGTGACTTCTGTATCTATTTCCTCATATTGATTTCAATAAATTGGAAAATTCATAACAAAAAGTTTTCATGATTCCTTGTTTATACACCCGAGTTTTAGAAAAATCTTTGGGCCATGTAAGTGCATAGATATATTCACTTGACTTATTGCATAATGAATTTGGAAATTTATTTCAATAAGTCATTGGGTGTCTGATTTTCATGATATCAAAATTGATATCTTCGAAATGCAATGAACACCTCTAAAGTGCGACAAAGTCATGAAGCGACATGTATGTTGAGTATTTCCAGACCATGTTTGCCATTGGCATCATGGGTTGAAAAATTCATGTGTGTAAGTCTCCGTCTGATAATTTTTGGATGTGATCAAATATTTTGTTTGCGTATAACCATGGAGACATACAAAAATACAGCATTTCGCGTGCTTCAACATGCAGCGTATCTGTCACTTTTTTTCTTGAATGTGACATAAAAAGTTTCAAGAATGTGGTTCATGGAATTTTGAAGTGGTTTGCCCCATAGCACCAAAGTTTGTATTACTGGCATGCAGCGAATACCTATGAACTTTGATATTTCTGTGAAGCGTAGGTGTGCCAATCTTTTCACTTTTTGGTTCCGACTGCAATATATAAACGAAGATACATGAAACAATTTTGAGTTCTGTTCACTTTGAAGTGCGCTGTCTTCTTTTCTTTTAGTTTTGGCATAATGAATTTTATGAATCGGTGGTAATTTTTTCTTTCTGTATCAAAATGTAGATGAATAAATCGCAGCGGATACTTGCAGACTTTGAAAATTCTGTGTATTGACATGCACGCTAGGTATTAGCACTTCCTATTTTTGATTATGAAATATGGATACTTACAATTAATAAAAATTGTAGAAGAATTATAGAATTACGATATGGATTACTAGTAATAAATAACTCAAAATAATGATAAATGATACAATATGGATTACTATTATGGATGATGATATGGATTACTAGTAATAAATAACTCAAAATAATGATAAATGATACAATATGGATTACTATTATGGATGATGATATGGATTACTAGTAATAAATAACTCAAAATAATGATAAATGATACAAGAAGTCAGCGATGGCCTATTTATGAATTACATAAGAAGTTATGTTTTCAAAATGCAATGGACATATTAATAAATAAGCAATTCTGTTGGTCTTGACGCACTTCATAGTTTATCTTTTGTCCGGCTAAACCTTGGTGGCTACATGCAGAGTTTGAAAATTTTGTGCATCGACGTGGGTGTGTCAACTTTTATCTCTGGGTATGATAATACAAATGAAAAAGATTGCTTCAAAAAGTCCTTGGAAGCACGTTTTTTAATGAAATGAAAATTGCTAGCATTAGAATTCAATAAACATATGTGAAAATTGCGAATTCTGGTGGACTTGGTGAACATTGTAGATATTTTTTTCTTTTTCCTTCTGTCAAATTTTAAGGAAAGTCAATCAAAAAATTCGGTTCATTGAAAAATATTCATATTTTCTTTATTCACAATGATTTCATCAAAACTATTGGAAATAAAATTTATAAATGACGGGGGAAAATTCCACAATGATACAAAATATTGAAAAACCTTACGGAATATGATTTTAATCCCACAAAATTATGGACACGTTCGAAATGGTTGCAAAATTGAGGGTATCACTTCAAACATTCGAAGAATATCAAACTATTATAAATTGTACAAAACTTAAAGAAAATCATTGGAGAACTTATTTTTAAATATCACAATAGAAACATTGGAGAACTTTAGAAAATCTTATTTAAGAATATTTTTTGTCGTTTAGAACTGCCATAGAAAAAAGATTTGATATCAAGCCGTAAAAATCCTCACTCGGAGAAAAAAAATTTGGACAATTACATTGATGATCGCCCGTTTTCTTATTATACACAAAAAATGTAAACAAAACTTCTTAAGTCACACAACGAAAATGATTTCGAACCGTAAGAAAATATCAAATATATTACAATTCTACAGCATTCGTGTATAATACTCTTCACTAGTATACTGATTGTGCGGTATCAGTCTTTTTTCGACGAATCAGATGTTACAAGCCAAAATCATATTTCGGCCTCCAATCTGCTTTCCACTATGCTCTTGGGTTCCTAATTGACAAAACATATTAGAGTACAAGGAAAAAAATCGCCAAAGTCCAAGGATAGACCTGTGACGAAATATTTCCAGTACAATTTTGACGAAAAATAGGTCTTTTTTCGTGGAAACCAATGTTATAAGCATTAAATCGTAAATAATTCATAGAAATTAAAATTAAAATTATATAGTCGTCAAAACATAAATAAGGAACTTTCGAGAAAAAAGACGTGATATCAAACCATAAACTTCCCATAGGGAAAAAAAGGTTGGGACAAGTACATTGATGGTGTCGTGTTTGCTGATAATTCCATCCATAAAAAAAACTTAGAAACCGATGCCTCTTTCTTCTTATTTGATTCGAACAGCTAAATCAATTGAAAAAAATTCCATCTAATTTACGTGCAGCATTAAAATTTATCATATCAATTCGAGGGCAAGTATTTTCTAATGAATTGAAAAAAGTTACCACTTGAATTACGTGCAGCACTAAAATTTGTGATATCAATCGGTGGACAAGTATTTTATTAGTAACTCCAAAGTTCAACATTATGGAATTGTTCTAAGAAGCTTTTAAATCCAAAAATATCACATGCAAGCTAATCATTTCTTGCTCTATGGTGGCAGAGACTTATAAGAAAATCTATTCTTTTCAGACTTTCAGGAGCTTCTGATATTATTCACAATATTCGACGTCGATTGGATCGTTACAAATTATGTTTAAATATGAGTTAAAAGTACTTGTCCGGCCCATCACTTTCCATTAAAATTGTTTATTCAAATAAAAATCAGGGCTTTTCTAGAACTGATGGAGCACAAATATTCATGCAGAGGGAATTTAGAGAGTTATCTTCAAGTAATTTTCCCTCAAGTGTACTAATTTAATAAGAACGGAAACGAATTGTCCTGTACTATACAAGGGATGTTTTTGTGCATCGATAAATAAAAAACATTTTGCACATTAAATATGTTCAAGTTTCCAAAAATAAGTCCCCAGTTTGTATTGGAATGACTTTTTTACTTCTCACTTCTTCCAGCGAACGAATTTCATTCGGTATAACTAACCTATACTATTATTAAGAACATTAAACTAATAATAAATCGCATTTCAATACATTTTTAACCGGATTCTGCCGTACAATTTCGTTTTTTTATGATTGATTTTTATTTCAATAAAATAGTGTTGGGCCGGACAAGTACTTTTAACTCATATTTAAACATAATTTGTAACGATCCAATCGACGTCGAATATTGTGAATAATATCAGAAGCTCCTGAAAGTCTGAAAAGAATAGATTTTCTTATAAGTCTCTGCCACCATAGAGCAAGAAATGATTAGCTTGCATGTGATATTTTTGGATTTAAAAGCTTCTTAGAACAATTCCATAATGTTGAACTTTGGAGTTACTAATAAAATACTTGTCCACCGATTGATATCACAAATTTTAGTGCTGCACGTAATTCAAGTGGTAACTTTTTTCAATTCATTAGAAAATACTTGCCCTCGAATTGATATGATAAATTTTAATGCTGCACGTAAATTAGATGGAATTTTTTTCAATTGATTTAGCTGTTCGAATCAAATAAGAAGAAAGAGGCATCGGTTTCTAAGTTTTTTTTATGGATGGTCAGTTATTTAACGAAGAAAGCTTGGTTGGAGTAGGGAGTTAAGTACGAACTCAACGTGCAAAGTATCATGTTCTGCAGATAGCTTCTAAAATCGATATGAAAACTTATTTGCTTGAATGTGTATAATTAAAAAACTAAACAACCTATCACAAAGTCGATAACGGTTCGATTATATGGAATTTGAATTATTCCACGTTTTCTCAGCGCATTTTCGGTAATTATTCATCAATAGGCTAGCATGGATGGTTGTAAGTAACTCCTACATTATTACGATTCAAAATTTGTGAGCCTTCGCATTGGCCCAGTTAGCTACTCCGCTCCCATGTGATTATGCAAACAATAAAAGCCATACTGAAAATGATATGTAATATTCCTTCCCTATACTGGCAGTAAACATTGTTTGAAAAAGATGAGTAGCAACCAAATAACATTTTACCATTATTAACCGCCTCGACTCCTTCTATCAATGTCAAATTCCTCGGACCACAGCTATTGCTGGGTCTACCGTCAACGAGCAAGAATTTTCAAGCTCCAGCCCCGATACGTCGTGCAGCAGCAATGGAGCGGTCGAATAACGGCGGGATTTTGGGCGTGCATGTCCGCCGCTGGACCAATGACATTGTGCGAAATTCCACCGCGGATGAGATCAGTGGATTACGTGAACATTCTGCAAAATGTCATGCTACCTTGCGCCAGAGAGCGGTCCCCCGTCCATCGGTACCCGCATGTTCAATTTATGTAAGATCGAAGGGCCTTTCACACATCTTCAAGAAATCCAAGCAATGGATTGATCAACCAAATCCTCAGACTTCAATCCCATAGAGAGCTAGTAAAGTACATCCTATTAAATAAATTTTTAACACAGTTTGGCTATAAAGTTGTATTTATCTAAAAGGCAAAAAAAAAACTGCTGATTAGGATACAACTTTTGCCAGACTTTTCAGACTTTCGTCAGTTTTCGGTCACAGTTAGTGATCAGCGTGACGTATTGCAGCTATCGATTTCCATCGTCAATGAACCCAAATGAGTTTAACTTCGAAATTAACAATTGATACCGAAGGTATTTCTATCAAAAATGAAACCAATACTAACGAGAAACGGCGCTCAATAGTCGATCCAGGACCCATTATTTTCTATGACGCACTGCATGCGAGTGGGCATCGAGTTGACGAGGCGAAGGCAATAATCTTCCCTCGTCTCAATGTCTGCCCACACGCGATGCACGTGCGCCACAAGTGCTTCACGGATCCGGTCCTCGCCGGATCTCCAATCTTTGACCATTATGCCTGTTAGGATGAACGGTTTCTTAGGAAATGTAAGCAGGGTATTATACGCATTTACATTAAGATTTGCTATAATTTACTTATAATGGAAATTTTTAAATAAATTTGAAAAAACAGTTTTTGCAGAAACACGGGTGCTACCGTGCACGTGAGGACGTTGTTTGAGACCAAAATTGACGTGGATGCTGTCAAATTACTCAAAGTTTCAATCCGATCGAAAATTTGAAAAACATGACTTTTCTTAAGTCAACAAAATTTTTTGTTAAACTTTGTAACCCTGGAGTTCTCTAACAATCTCCATACACAATAACTATGGTCACAACGTTTTCACGTTGTAAAATCTTTAGTGTGACCAAACTAAGAATAATGAGACGTACTCCAAAGATTCTCAATGGGATTCAAGTCTGGGGATTTGCTCGGTCAATCCATTACTCGAACTTCTCGGTGCTCATCGAACCACGCCATCGTCACCCGAGATGTGTGAACGGCGCTTCGATCTTGCATGAATTGAACATGTGGATACCGATCGGCGGGGAACCGCTCTCTGGCGCAAGGTAGCATGACATTTTGCAGAATGTTCACGTAATCCACTGATCTCATCCTCGGTGGAATTTCGCACAATGTCATTGGTCCAGCGGCGGACATGCACGCCCAAAATCCCGCCGTTATTCGACCGCTCCATTGCTGTGGCACGACGTATCGTGGCTGGAGCTCGAAAATTCTTGCTCGTGGACGGTAGACATGGCGTCGGCCATCGTCCGAGGACTTGAACACCTATCATGAGTGGTGTTCATAAACTACTCAATTTATTTTTTAAAGGGAACTTCTTCCATTAGCCATTTCAATTGAGTATTTAATGGAAATAATTTTTATTAAAAATGGAAATTGAATAGTTAATGTAAAAAATTTCCAGTGGATTAACATAATTTCCATAAAAAATATGAATTGAATGGTGAATGTAAGTTATTCCCATTACGAACTGAAAAGTTTATCATTAATTTGTTACTTTTTCATCGGAAATTCTACAACCCTGCCTCCAATAAGGTGAAAAGAATTGCAAAGAAGATTAATTCGATAGAAGTAAATTACAAATTCGGTTCATTCTCAAAAAATGTATGTTCATTTTAAATGATGGAGTTTTCATGTTTTTTGTTCTATAATAATTGATCGTGAACAGGGCTTTTCTTTTTCTTCATTGCAATTTTTATCAATAACAAGGTGAAATTAAAATATTTATGAGTGCTAGTATACATTTATAAGGAAAATTTACAGTCTTCGGAGTACCATTATTGAATGTTTATAACTGCAAATATCTGTAGCTTCTACTAATAAAACCCGCCCTCTCTGAACTTATGCTTTCAAATTTCCTATCTTCACCTTGTTGTTTAAAAGAAATTCCAAAGCAAACATCATCAATTTCCTTTTAATGAACCCTTATTTTTTAGCACAAAAAACTGAAAAGAAATATAAAGTATTCGACTCGGCGTTTTATTTATTCCAAAACGGATAAAAACATTGTGTGTTATTGCTATTGACTAATTCAGCTTCAGGACCACTAATTGTCAAGTTATCGCAGCCGAATTGAGATGGGTAAATCAAAATATCATAAATTTATTTAACAACAAAACAAGAAAAATCGAAAAAAAACGACATCCAAAAATCACAAAATTGTGTCCGCTTTTTTCGTACTGAAACGTTATCACTTGTATCGTTCCTTATTTTTAAGAGGATGGATCAATCGGTATATCGCAACCGTGAGTGCGAGAGAGATAGCTGCAAATTTCGAAATCGAAATTCTGGAACACAGTTTGACCGATTAAAAAAAGGCTCTGTCAGTCGATTTTTGCCATCGTTCTGCCTAGGCTGACAGAGCCTTTTTTTAATCGGTCAAACTGAGTCAAAGAATTTCGATTTCGAAAATTCCAAGTGAGGTTAGTCGACTGATCCATACTCTTAAATGATTCGAGATACGAAAGAGGGTATGAATTAATAGAAACTCCATTCAATTGTATTATCACTTGAAATAATAAAATATTTATTCAAAATAACTCATAAATTTAATACAATGCCGAAATAAAGAAATTTTGTGAGTAATTGTGTATTTTCTTGCTTCATTTATAGAGTTTAACGAAATCTCAATGCGAAAAATAATGTTGTAAAATGGTAACAGATGTTCCGTAGTATATTTTTTGTCGCTAATCATGCGTTACGCTATGAGCGAAAGGTTTTTGAATTTCTCAGTGGTAATCAAATTTTGCTTCGTAGTTAGCGATGTAACGGTGATTGATAAACATTGTCGTGTCGATTACGTGATTACGCGTAATAGTATCTAATCCAATATAGTATTTAATGCCCAATATCCCATTACAAATACCTTTTCGTCGGACCACACAATGGCAGACCATTGCTCTACTGTCCAATTTGAGTGTTCCCGAGCAAAACGGAGTCGTTGCTGGCAATGCTCCGGGGTAAAAGGCGATTTTTTAGCGGGATGATGAGCGGTTAAGCCTGCTCCTTTTAAGCGACGTCGAGCCGTGTTTTTGTTCACATCGATTCCCATTTTATTCAATGCAGCGTCGACTGTTGTGAAAGGGTGCTCTTCAACAAATCGACAAAACTCCTCATCTTCTTCCGGAGTCGTTTTAAACGGGCGCTTATTTCGTTTACGGTGATCGCGAAGTCCCAAATCACCACCCTCTTCATAACGGGCTATCCAGAGTCTCACTGTTTTAATATTACAGCCTATGACAGCCTGTATTTGTGCTGGAGTACGTCCAGCTTGATGTAGGCCCACAATTCTCCCACGAACTGACGGATTATAGTTAGCAAACAAATTTCGATCTTCCTCAACTTGTTGCTCAGCCATGACAGTGAAAGGTTATAGAAGCAACGTGAACAAGGCAGTGCGTGTATATAAAAGAAAACGACGTATTGCCTTGATACAAATCATCTTGAATAAACGTTCGTCAAACTTTTGCAAGAACTTTCGGAACTCAGTACGACGACGATACCAGCTTTAATTAGCGTACATTTGATATCGCATAGACAAACTATACTTAAGTAAATTATATTGAAAATTTGACTAGTTCCTGAATCGAGATCAACGATCGATTCCCCTGCATCAGGACCGTGAATCAAATAAAACCAATCTAGGGTCTTACATTTTCAATGAGGTTCATAATTCAATAGCTAGTTCACTTGACCTGTGTTTGAATTCAGTAGATATACAAGGCCGGTTCTGGATACTTTTTTGCTGAGTCATTGTCACGATGACGTCATCATTTCGAACGTTCTAGAACGATGACGTCATCATTTCGAATGTTCTGGAACGATGACGTCATCATTTCGAAAATTCTGGATACTTTTTTGCTGAGTCATTGTCACGATGACGTCATCATTTCGAACGTTCTAGAACGATGACGTCATCATTTCGAATGTTCTGGAACGATGACGTCATCATTTCGAAAATTCTGGATACTTTTTTGCTGAGTCATTGTCACCATGACGTCATCATTTCGAACGTTCTAGAACGATGACGTCATCATTTCGAACGTTCTAGAACGATGACGTCATCATTTCGAACGTTCTAGAACGATGACGTCATCATTTCGAATGTTCTGGAACGATGACGTCATCATTTCGAACGTTCTAGAACGATGACGTCATCCTGTGGAACGATGACTTTCGAACCTTCTAGAACGATGACGTCATTTCGAAAGTTCTAGAACGTCATTTCAAAATATTCTATGACGTCATCCCGATTTTAAAATTCTGGAAAAATGTGTGTCATAGTGGGGGTGTATCCTATAAAAGGAGATTTTACCCCTCATCGTCACTTTATGCTGAACTCTTGAGCATTACGATACTGTAAAAAATAAGCTGAGCAATGGAAGCCATTTTAGATTTGCAAGGTTTCAAGATGCCTATCAATAATTTCGTATTGAAAGAGCTAGCCGTCATTAAAATTTATCCCAGTGCGGAAGCTTACGAGGAGTTTGGATGCTTTCTAGTTAAGCCTCCATGTGAATGGGATAGTTTGCCAGCCAAATATAAGAGTCAGAATAAGTGGTGTGAACGTAACCATCACGGTATCCCATGGAATGCTGGTGATATTCCTTATGATGAATCAAAGAACGTATTTGACATTATTTTAAAAAATGTGAATTTAGTTTATGTGAAAGGGTTGGAAAAACAGCAATGGATCACAGATATTATAGGAGATTCAAAGTTGATCATTAATGTGGAGGATTTGGGTTGCCCCGCATTGCGAAAATTACCCACGCCAATATATCAGCATTACAAGTATCACAATGGGGTACGCGAATACAATTGTGCCTTTGAAAATGTTCAACGTTTGAAGGAATGGTATTTGAAGCATGGTGTTGAAAATTCATCATTTCCACGATCCTTAAGAATCTTCGCTACATTGGGAAGTCTGAGAGCAATGAAGACGGAGGATATCGCTTGTCTTCCTCAAGAATTTATTCTAACTTATGCATGGAAGGACATTGACGACGTATGGGACAGACTTCCTAAAGAATGGCGCATCGATGAGCATTTCATGAGTTATCGCCGATGTCGAAAACACTATCAAAAAACGGATACCGACGAATTCGATGGACCTATACCGTTAATCATAAATTGTCTCAAATGTCAATTTTTTTCTGAAAATCTGTATGATGAATATACATAAATGTTTTCAAGTTTTTGAAATCTAACAATAGTGCTGATTGTTCGGGAATTAGCGAGGCTTCGGTGCCGGCGAGCGCTCTCGGGCTCGAGTGCTCGCCCCACCGCGGGCGTCGCTAGCTCGCGGGCTCGGGAATTCGGGAAACGTGAGACAACGGGCTTTTCGTGCTCTAGTTCTCACGCTCTCGCGGGGGGTCAGCACGTACTAGACACGCAATTCGGGTGTGGTCGACGCGACGTGGGGCGCATGCCCACGGCGCGTCTTCATCGATCTCTATATTGATTAACTAGTCTAGATCCGGTCGTTCAGCGTGCTGACGTGCTTCTCCGTTCAAGTTTCACTTTCGGCTAAATCTCTCCGGTAATTACGGTGTTTCACCAAAAATACTTCGCTCAATATCTTCAGGACCTTCACGGGAACAAATTGGACTACTCATTCGGACTTTTCTCTCATTGATTGCGGGTATTTCTCACGATAACTATCGGGCACGCGAAAGCACGCTTCGAGCGCTCCTCGTAGCTTCGTCGAACGAGCCTCGTTCAACGTTGACCGGCTCTTCTCACTCGGGTAATCTGCATCGGTTCGGGTGTATTTTCAATTGTGAGCATACTGCCCACGTTACTCTACGAGCAATAAAACCTTTTTACATTTTTTATCCCGCTACGCATTGTGTCATTTATTTTCTCCCCACCAACACCAGATCCTTCACGCAACACTGATAAAAAGAGAGAAATATCAATTACTGATTAAGAAAGAAAATAACTCATCTTTCAAATATGACATCAGTTATGAGCCGCACTACAGAACAACAAATCCGTGATAGTTCGAGCATGCTTGTAACATGATGCTCTGCGGAGCCAGCCACGTAATAATTATTTATTTTTTTCTGGGTCACCGAGTGACGCGAAATAAGTTTGCTCTATGATCCAAGAAAAAATTTGAAATTATTACCTGCGAACGTTTATAACACGTTTCCGTAGTGGAGCCCTGTAACCCGATCTTTGGATAAATTCGTCTATGAATTTTACGAAGTATTTTCTCTCGTTTATTGTAGGGAATTGCGCGTTTCAGTGGACAGAAGCTTCTCTTCTGCATTCTCTGTAACAACGCTTTATTTCTCGAATAAACGGACGATCTATAATTTCTTATGAGTACTTTATTTCGCACTGACCTGCCTCACTCTCTTTCTGCATGTTCGATTGACGATACGTTTCACATTCTGACTCAGGAAATAATCATAACTAAAATATATCTAATTTCGTGTCCGTGTGAGAAGAAGAAATCAAGTTGTACTCGTGTGCTCCACGCACACCAGCATGGGATATTCGGCACGTCGATCGAGAGTTCAACATTCTCTTATTCTTTTTACTCGATCTCATATTTTCAGAGCCCAGTTTTCTATTAAACAATTCAATAAATATATTTTTCTCACAGTATGCCAACCAATTAACTCAAATCGTAAATATTTTTACACATAAAGTTTAAAAAAAAGTTAATACGAAAATATGTTTTTTACATTTTTATTCGTTGATCGCTGTTATACATTTTTTAACAATTTTTGCATGGAAATAAAAATGTTCACATGAAAATAAATGTTTTTACATATAAATAAATTCACACTGGTTATATTTTCCACCCAAAGGGCGAACATGAAGATGATTTTCCACAGATGCTTGAGTCATTTTTTGAAATTCCTCTGGATGTTCTTGGAATGCTTTGGTGATTCTGGCTGGTAGAAATACTTGAAATTCGTTCTCAAGTTCCATTGTGACTTGTCCTCCGAATGTTGTATTGATTTGCTTCAACCCGGTGATTTTGTAGATTTTTCCAGGCTCCAAATCTACGAACTTCTTCGTTGGTAGGAAATTATCCATGCGACTGACTTTGTTGATTATCGACAAATCCATATTACTGAGATCACTGTTCTTGATATAAATGTAATTGTGACAACTTTCTTGTGAGATTATTTGTATCACTTTTCAATTGAATGAGCTTTCGAAGTTCTTGAATATTTTTCAAAAATAATTCGATTCTCGTTTTTAATTCTCGACGATCCTTATTTCGATCTCGCATTTGACTGATGGACATCATGAAAAATTCAGCCTTTTATACTCATCTACCCCTTCTCCCTGAATTTTTTCTTAATGATATCATCTATCCCGAATGATCCAGAATACTCTATTGATATTATTTATCATGAGTTATATTTTCCATCGTGAATGCTGCCATCTACTTGCACATTCTGGAATATACTAATCAGATAAGGATTATTGCTTGAATTTTTTTCGGCGAATCATTTTTCCATTGAAATCTCTGCTCATGCTCGAGTATAAATAGAGCAGTACTCGTGTGATTCTTCATTGATTTCCTAACCTGTGCACAATTACGATCTATACACAATGGAATCAAAAAAGTGTTTGCAACTAATAAGCTTGATGAAAAAAGCCTATAAATTATTAAAAAATGCATCCGGTGATCAAGTAGATAAATGGATGAAATATGGAACTCGTAATATCAAATTATTAAATAAAATATTGAAAAATTGTGATCTATCAAGTGGTGAAAAAACGAAAATTCAAACAACTATATCATTGCTCATATCATTGCGTGAAAAATTCAAGAATGATCAGAGACGTGGTGGAAATATTGGCGCGCGTGAAAAAACGACTGATCGTATTCGCTGGGTAGATCTTGAAACAGCTTTTAACAGTCGTATCCGAACCGGTGCAGTGGTGAATCTCCTTCACAAGGATCTGAGATCATTCCTGTATGATGCAAAAGTATCCACAGTCAAAAGATTAGCAAATTTAATACAAAAAGTTGGAAATCTGAAAGTGAACGTTGTATTGGCGTGTGAATTTTCTACAATGAAAAATGGTGAAATAATCGAAGAGAAGAAATTTTTCAATACTAGAAACGAAGCAATCCTTGCCGCTATAGACATTAAAAGATGGTTCGATGAAAATGTAACGGATCAGCTGTTGACGAAAATCGAGGATTTTCAAGAACGTGATTCCGGTTGGTCGTTGCGTGAAATCATAAACCTCGTAGTCAATATCAATCAGTACTCACCGTTGCGTGGAGCTTTGTCAACATTTGTTACGTTGCCTCACGACATACAGAAGAAGAAGGCTGTTGTAAATATAAAAAACGATGATGAATTTTGTTTTCTGTGGGCTGTGACAGCAGCCCTTCATCCAATGCATAAGAATGTAGATAAACTTAGTTCATACTCCCAATATTTATCAGAGCTCAAGCATGAATGTATAAACTTTCCAATTACTTTAAACAGTATTCCTAAATTTGAAAAAATGAATAATTTGACAATCAACGTATATGGTATTGAAAAATGCAAACAAAAAAGTGAAATTGTACCGTTATACTTGAGCAAAAATAAATCGGAAAAACCAACGATTCACCTTCTCATGGTGGCGAGTAATATTGGTATGGAAGTGGATGATGAGAACAATTTCCAACCAATTTATCACTTTGCTTGGATTCGTAATTTGTCACGTCTACTGAGTTCACAGGTAACAAACTATGATAAACGCACATGGTTCTGTGATAACTGCTTGAATCACTTCAAACTGCAAAGTTCTTTTGAAAATCATAAACGCGATTGCTTGAGTCTAAATAAGGCGAAAATGGTGTTACCGGACGAAGAAAACAAAATATTGAAATTCAAAAATTATCGGTACAAAGAATCAGTACCATTCGTTGTGTATGCCGATCTCGAGAGTATTCTCGAACCAACTGGAAATGATATACAGTGTCAAAAGCATGTCCCACACAGTGTAGCGTATTATTTACAATGTGCCTGATCTGATTGTATCGAGTGGTTCATCGATCAATTATTGTTAATAGCGCAAATGGTTGATTCTCGTGTGAATAATATCTTGCCTATGAAACCGCTCACAACCAACGAAAAAATAGCGTATAAAAATGCTGAAATGTGTCATATCTGTGAGCAGCCATTCACTCACACTGATGTGAAGCACCGTGATCATTGTCATTTTACTGGTAAGTATCGCGGTGCTGCGCATCAAGGGTGTAATTTGAACTATACCAAGTCCCACACCATTCCAATAGTTTTTCACAATCTCTCCGGCTACGACTCACATTTTCTCATTAAATCTCTGGCTACACGATTCGATGGTACGGTTAAACTTCTTCCAATTAATAAAGATAGATATATTTCTTTCACAAAATACGTCTCAGGCACAAATGTAAATTTACGCTTCATCGATTCATTCAGGTTCATGCCAAGCAGTCTTGACAAATTGTCATCTTACCTGAATGACCATGATAAATCGATTACCCGAAAACACTGTAATAGTGTGGAGGAGTTCAAAATGCTCTCAAGAAAGGGAG
Source organism: Venturia canescens (assembly GCF_019457755.1). Taxonomy (NCBI): domain Eukaryota; kingdom Metazoa; phylum Arthropoda; class Insecta; order Hymenoptera; family Ichneumonidae; genus Venturia; species Venturia canescens. The sequence continues at coordinate 22,546,820 of NC_057425.1, read as the reverse complement.
TATTTCCTTATGAATACATTGATTCTTGGGAAAAACTCGATGAAAAGCAGTTGCTATCAAAAGAGCATTTTTATTCAAAACTCAACAACGAGGAAATCTCCGACCAAGACTACGATCATGCAATGAAAGTTTGGAATGCGTTCAAAATCACCTCATTAGCTGAATATTCGGATTTATATTTGAAAACTGATGTACTGCTTTTGTCTGACATATTTGAAAATTTTCGACCCAACTGCTTTTCTACTTACTTAGGGTGGAGCTTGAGCTTCTCACTGATGTTAAGAAAATTTTGTTTATCGAGAGTGGTCTTCGCGGTGGAGTAGCACAGTGCTCGAACCGATATGCTCAAGCAAACAATAGATACATGAATAAAAAATTCGATCCAAGCAAAGAGGAAACATATCTCATGTACTTTGATGTGAATAATCTCTACGGTGGAGCTATGAGTCTGTTTTTACCCTATGATGGTTTCGAATGGATATCACATATAGATATATTCAACGTTCCAGATGATTCGCCTATTGGTTACATACTCGAAGTAGACTTGGAATACCCTGAAGGACTTTTCGAGCTACATAAAGATCTCCCACTTTGTCCGGAACATTACACACCACCCAATAGTAAACAATCAAAATTGATAACGACACTTCATTCCAAACATAGATATATACTACATTATCGAAATTTAAAACAATATTTAAACCTAGGAATGAAACTAACCAAAATTCACAGAATTCTAAAATTTAACCAAGCCCCATGGCTGAAAAAATACATAGATTTAAATACAGAATTGCGAAAAAAATCCAATAATGAATTTGAAAAAAACTTTTATAAATTAATGAACAACACAGTTTTTGGAAAAACAATGGAAAATGTGAGAAAACATAAAGATGTAAGAATCGTGACAAAGTGGGAGGGAAGGTATGGAGCAAAAGCTCTCATTGCAAAACCAAATTTCCATAGTTGTACAGTATTTGACAATGATATGGTTATAATCGAGATGGATCGCACCAAAGTACTTTTCAATAAACCCATTTACGTTGGATTTTCAGTTCTCGATCTATCGAAAACATACATTTACGATTTCCACTACAATTATATCAAGAAAACATTCGGAAATCAAGCAAAGCTCATGTATACCGATACAGATAGTCTTCTATATCATTTCACTGTTCCTAACATTTATGATTATATCAAACAAGATTTGCAAAAATTTTACACTTCCGATTACCCCAGCAATAACGTTTATGGAATTCCTCTAGTGAATAAAAAAGTTCTTGGTTTGATGAAAGACGAAATGAATGGTAAAATAATCGAGGAATTTATTGGATTACGAGCGAAATTATACGCATTTAAGGTTTTCAGTGAGAATGGGGATAGAAAGAAGGCTAAAGGAATTAAAGGATCAACATTGAAAACAATAACATTTGAAGATTATAAAAAATGTTTATTTGATCACCACGATTCGATAAAACATCAATATTTAATTCAGAGTCAGAAACATGAGGTTTATACGATAAAACAGAAAAAATTAGCTCTGAGCTGGCAAGATGATAAAAGAATTCTGTTACCTCACACAACGGACACTGTACCATATGGTTATAAGAAAAAATAAAAAAAACTCATTTTTGTATGTGTGTGTGTGTGTATTTATTCAAAAAACCTTTACAAATCTGATTCATTTATCCATGTATTGTGTGAATTGTCGAAACCTAGCCATTTGACGAGCAGTTTATTTCCACGTTTTCGCACTATTTTTTCCACAAGGTAAATATCCGGATATTTGACTTTTGTGAGCTCTTCTTGATAGAAACCACCTTCAATTGGTTGATTCTGGTAGTCCACAAGTTTATATGTAACAGGATCGGTATTTTGTATCATACTTATGGTAAATATTTCGGTTGTCCAGTTGGGTGTATAACCTTTTTCGAAAACATGCTTGTACTTGCTGATTCGGACTCTATCACCAACTTTAAACTTTACTTTTTGCGTACCACTTACGCGATAAACTCCATAAATATTGCGTAGAATTTTTTTCTCATTTTGAACGTTTACATCTTTAGGTTTCATCTTTATTGTTCGATGTTTGCTGTCATTGTAACTTGAAATCAGATCATCCAAAATGTCTATCCATTTATACGTACCTCGCAAACTAAATTGTTTTCACATTTTACTTTTCACGGTGCGATTGAAACGTTCGCATATTGATGCTTTCATATTGCTAAATGTAGAGTATAATTTAATATTATAACGTTGTAGGAGGGCTTTGAATTCATTATTATAAAATTCTTTACCACGATCGACATGTAATTTTTTTGGTACGCGACCCTCGGCAAGTATAGTTGCTAGAGCATTCGATACATCTCTGCCATTCTTACTCTTGATCGGCATCGCCCAAGCATACTTTGGAAATATATCAATGATCGTAAGTAAATATTTGTAACCGTTGTTGTATCGCGCATACGCAGTCATATCCACGAGATCTGCCTGCCAAGTTTCATCTAATCCTCGAATATCCACACGACGACGAGGATAGTTTCTTCTGGCAGGTTTGTGAAGCTCTTCCACCACCACTCTTTTCTTCTCACTCATTCTAGTGCGTTGGTCCAAAATTACTTGAAAATTGCGAAATGCTCGGATTCACGATTCGTTTCTCGTTTATTTTTGTCTGAAAGTTCGCTATCATCAACTCGATGTTTTTGGCTTATATTATGGATTTTTTCCAATGCTATCAGTCTGTCTTCCAATTGTGCAATGATTTCAGAATTACGCATCGTCAATTCTGCTAGTGTATCCTGATTAATACGTTGGGTGTTTAAGTTGTCATTAAAATTGTTTTCGAGAGCTCGAATCATGGTTTCATGATCATCCAGCTGGTTTCGCATGGAAGATGTAATTGTATACACCAGACGTACTTCTTGTTTAACAAAATTTTGCATTAATCGTACAGTAACAGCATCATTCTCGAGTTTAGGCTCAGCAAGATTACACAATCTCTTATTATCTATATCATATTGACCATCGAGCGTAATTTTAAATCCATTACCAGGAGGACCACGGCTCCCCGGAGAAACACTCTTATTCGACAATTGTCGTCCAAACACGTCGATACTCATGATTTAACTGAACTCGAGTAGTGTGTGGACTACCTAATAAATAATTTGAGCTTCACGCAATTCCTCGATGATGGAAATTATTTCATTGACATGACTTGCATTGCCTGCAACTTGTGAAGCATAAAGAAGACGCAGTCTATCAACCAGCTCATTAGGGTCATCCCAATAAACGTAATCCAGGGTACTATTTCTTTTGAAAATTTTATACCGCGGTAAGCTTTTACCCAATCGTTCCGAGTGTCGCGTTGGTGAGGATTTTCTCATCGGTGAATCAATCATTTGAGCAATTATATTTTTGAATTTTCTACTATTATCATTGCGAATTGCGTGATCATGAATATAATGTTTTCTATAAGCGTTTGTCGAATTGAGAATTTTGCGATAATTTTCTCTATCGTTAGTCGTTATTCGAGATTCATCGGGGGATTTTTTAAACAGCAATTCCAATAAACCCTCACTTTGATCAAAAGTCTTATCACCGATACGAATAATATTTCGCTCAAACGTAATTGGTGAATTTCCGATCATTAAACGATTTTCCTGTAATTTTCGTACTCCATACGATGTATCCAGCTCTTTCTTTTCCACCGTGTCAAACATATTTAAGTAATTTTGAGACAAATCATCACGTTTAATACTATCATCATCCTCAAAACTAATATCCTCTTCCGAGATATCCCCGTGAGCCGTTTGAAACGAACGTTCGAATTCATCATCTTCGTTGTCGATAAATTCATCTTCTTTTTTTCACGGAAGACTCCTCATTCGGTTCTTTCTTGATAGCTGATTCCTGTTTTACTGACTGATCAACCAACTTCTCCAAAGGATTCATTACGGGTTTGAAAATTTCACTCATGGCTTTCTCAGCCGTCATTTTCCCCAATTTCAACATTTTGTGTTTCCGTCGAATCGCATCGCTCGCGCTGGCGATTCGGCGTAAAATGTTTTTTTCCTTATTCAGCTCGGCTCTGTGCATATTCACACTTTTAAGGTTGCATTTCAACTGTGCGATAAAGTTTGAAATTACAAATATATAAAGCAATCGAATCCTCTCCTGTAACGACCCTTGTTCAATTCACTATCCTTGTCTATTACCACGAACCCATATTTATTATCATTCCAGCACTTTGAACATAAACTTTTAAATTGTTTGTAAGACATGTCGGTATTTACGTGATCATCGTATATATGTTTCAAATTCATTTCATCTTGCTTAAAAATAACCAGTAAATTGATATTATCACGAACGAGATGTTTTGGGATACGTGCATACGTTTGGCAGAGGTAAAAGCAGTCTACGTCTTTGTGTCGTTCCATGCAGAAAAATGCTCTCACATTGTCCTGTTTTTCACAAGCGATATCATCGAAAATCATGAGGGAATTTGGTTGAGCTTCTTCCGGTTTGATTACTAGCTCGTGATCGGTGAAGGGAAAATATTTCACTCCTTGCACAGATTCGAGTAAGCGTTTGAGAAATATGTACTTTGGCTGATTCAAAGACTTTGAATACACGTACACATTCTCAAATCTCAAACCGTTGGGATGTGTAATGAGGGTGAGAAGCGCGTTGGTCTTGCCACAATTCGATGGACCACAAAATACTGCACGTATACTACTTGGTAACAGCTCCCCATGACGTTTATTCTTAGCATCGTGTTGCACGAACTCATCAAAATTCTTTATAGATAATTTGATTGGTTGATTATTAAACCTCATCATGATCATGACTGAGCGAAATAGGTATAAGTACGTCGCTTATAAAGACATTTCTCAGTTGTCATCGAACTTTCGATACATACACACGAAAATGGATAATCGAGATAAAAATCCCATAACTCAGAGCATGAAGGAATACTTGAAAGATCAATTTTATCGTGGAACTAAGAAATCTCACTGGGAAGCTAAAACAATAACAGGCAGTAAGCCATTTTCAGGAAGCGTTCAGCCCGGAAAATATGGTGCAGTAGGTGATGAGAAAAAAAAGTATAAATAGGATGTCTAAAAACGGTATCTCCTCAGTAATGATCGAGCGTCGGAAGAAACGTGGAAAAGGACTTATCAACGATCTCATCAATAAACTTCCGGTTGAACTACATTTACCTGGCTATCAATATTGTGGTCCTGGTACTAAACTGAAACAGAGACTCGAACGAGGTGATCCGGGAATTAATGCGCTCGACGCGGCTTGCAAAGAGCACGACATTGCGTATTCGAAAAAATCGAGAAAACATCGACGCTCGACACGCAGCGGACAGAGTACTCCACGACAAAGCTTGCCAGCGTGTTTTTTCAAAAGACGCAAATTTCGGTGAAAAAGCTGCAGCTTTGGGCGTTGCGAATATCATGAAGGCTAAAACCAAACTCGGTCTGGGTGTGAAGGGGCGGACATTCAGTCCAGGTGCAAAGAGGATGCAAGTGAAACCTAATAAGAAAAAGATAGCGTTCAAACGGATCGTTGATGCAGCTAAAATGTCAATACGTCCTGGGACGGTTGATCCTATCAGAACGGCACTAAAAAGTGCTCGTGATGTTGTGAAAAAAGCGGGTGGAAAGAACAAATTTCAATCACCTCGGATCCTACGAGTACCCGAGAAAATTGGGGGTTTGCTACCATTTCTCATACCACTGTTTGCTGGGCTAAGTGCAACAGGGGCTCTTGCGGGGGGTGCAGCGGGTATAACAAAAGCCATAAATGATGCGCGAGCTGCGAAACGTCAATTGGAAGAAAGTAGACGACACAATGAGACTATGGAATCTATTGCTTTGGGTAAAGGACTCTACCTGAAACCCTACAAAAAAGGTCTGGGATTGCATCTGAAACCCTACCCAACAAAAAACCTATACGGCTACCACACCGAGCACTCACCGATACAGATATCACAAAATATGCCAAAGCTATGAAAATTCCACATTTCCGTGGAGTTTATATGAGAAACGCGTTACCACGGAATGGACCACGAAAGTACGAATCTGCCGTTGTCAATTTGGATGATAAGTATGGTCCTGGCACACACTGGGTTGCATACAAAAAAATCAATCATAACGTCGTTTACTTTGATAGCTTTGGAAATCTTCAACCACCGCAAGATCTCATGAAATATCTCGGTGTTGGTAGCATTGTCAAATACAATTATAAAAATTATCAAGATTATGATACAGTGGTGTGTGGTCACCTGTGTCTTAAATTTCTTAATAATGAACTATAAAAAGTATCTTACAATACGTGAAGTACCAGTTAAACGTCAACTATCATGAGTGATTCTTTCACATTGACTCTCTCGGGAACGAGCTCTATTCTAGAGGTTCACTATTTCCCACCTATTGAACTATCACCATTCAAGAACTACACTCTCGGGCTCGTAGAACTGCTCACATTTAACTCAATTCCCAATATCGATGTGGGGAATAACAAATTTTATGTAGGGCAGGAAGTCATCACAATACCCACTGGGAGCTATGAAATTGAGGACATCGAGCGTTACTTACAAAGTACACTTTCAGATAAGAATATCTCCATTAGTCTAAGACCGAACAACAATACTCTGTGCAGCGAGATCAAGTGCAATCAACAAATCAATTTTATACTCAATGATTCGATTGGGCGTCTGCTAGGCTTCACCCCACGCAGACTAGAAGCCAATAAAATACACAAATCAGAGTTACCGGTAACGATTCTCAAAATTAATTCGCTACGAGTCGAGTGCAACATTAGCACGGGTGCATATATCAATGCACAACGAGTACATACGATCCATGAATTTTTCCCAGTCGTTCCACCGGGATATAAGATCGTTGAAGTACCGTCACACGTCACTTATCTTCCAATAGCCGTACAGTCAATAGATCATCTACAACTTAAACTTGTGGATCAAGACGGTCAATTGGTAAATTTTCGAGGAGAAATTATAACAATACGATTACATGTAAAATCAGCATAATGGGAATAGTTATTGATACAAGAGTTGTACGAAACTATAAGAGTGAATCAAGATGTCGAGAAACAATCAGTCATCGAACATCTCTCAAGACGTTGTCAAAGGGGTTAACAATTTTTGGCGACAGATCAGTCTGAAAATCGTACGGCTGCGCTCAAATCATATATGCTGCAACTCGAACGGTCGGTAACAATGACAGGTCCAGGCATTAATGGAACTCAGTGTACATATATATATGTATATCGGTCGAATTTATGACTGCTGTTACCAGCTGTGCTGCGCCGTGTGCTACGTTCTGAAGTTGACGTCAGATTTCCAATCATAAACAACTAATTTCAACAACCAATCACAACGTCTAAAAATAGATGTCGTCAGATCCAACGAATCAGAAACTCGAGAGCATCAAAGTCCCTTTGATGGTGTTTATAAATACAGACGCATAAATTCTTGAATGTGTTGGTAACTTTTGCATAATCTTGAGCCCGTGCAAAGTTTTTTCTCAGCAATTACAACACCGATCATGCTGATTTAGGGCGGAATCGAAAGAGAATTACTCAATTAGCTTTAACTTCAATTTTCAATTTGCTAAATGGCTCCTGGGCTTCGTAATTCAATAAAATCACATGCCAATTTTACCCCCACCACGGCGAATCGTTTTATTCAGAGAAAGTATAGTCTCGGCGAGAGTCTCGGACCAGCAGACGACAGGGCTGTCAATGTACTTGTCCCGAGACTCTACCGAGTCTCTTGATATCTTCTCCATCAATTGGAAATTTTTTGTCAATTGGTAATATCTCCTTCATCAATTAGAAATTGGTTTTTCAATTGACAATGTAATTTGAAATAATTACTGATTAAAATTTTTAATTAACTGATAATAATTATTTTCCCAATGTGCATTTTTGATCAATGTAAAAATTAAAAATGAAACATTTTTTTTTGACGATCTCTGGATGATACTAAGGTCGAGAAAAGAAGTGGGCCCAGAAACGCCACAAATAGTTATGTGTTTTTCTTACAAGGAAAGGTTCTCTGCTGACGTCCTTCGATTTTGATGAAATTTAAATATGTGAACTCTACATGAAAATCTAAAAGAAGCGTATTTTTTTTATCGGCGGAAAAACGTTTCTAGGGGTTGAAATCACCCTTTAAAGTTGAGACCTCGGAGGGGTACTTTTCAGGTTTCACCTATTTTCACCTGAGATAATAGAATGCACCCAAATGGATAATTATCTTAATGATAAACGATGAAAAATGCAACTGGTTTCATATCGGAGGGTTGCATAGGAAAAAAGTTATAGTGGTTGAAATTCACAAAATCGTTATAACAAAACAAGTATTGCACCTATCTCGATGAACTTAATTGCATTTCGAAGAGGGTAAAAAAATAGTAGATACGTGTTTTTGCGTTTTTCTCGCAAATCAAGTTAAGGGGGTGAACTACCCCTATATACGTTTACATCAAATCTCAATAAAACGGCAATAATTTTTTGTTTTCCTTATTTCTCTGGTCGTGATACGTTTTTCCTTCACATTTTCAATATTTACATCTTAAATGATGGATAGATTTTTCTCGAAATTACATTTTCATAACTAGTGAAAGTTATAGAACCTAAAGTATGCGTCCAATCCTTATGGTTTATTTTTCATTAGAAGGCAATCTGACTCTTCTAGTTATACTTAGAAGATTCTATTCAAAATTTATTTAAACAATGGATTTTATCTAATTGAGTAAGAAAAATGCGAGAACATCAAATTTTTCAGTTGAAAATTCTACCACTTCATCATTTCGTGTTTTGTAACTTTCCATGGTATTCATATGAATCACATCCATAGTTTGAAAGAATTCACTTTTTCCCGCTAAAAATTACTGATGGGATAACTTCTACACATAACAATTTTTTTTATTAGTTAATATTGAATAACCCCCAAGACAAATTCCAAAAATATCTATTCCTTATGTATTTCACAAAAATTCGGTAAATATTGACATATTTCCATAGTTATCATCACCCCCCCCCCCCCCCCCACGCCCCTTTACTTGACGGTGTTATTTGGAAGTCATCTCTATTCAGTCTGTGACTCGCTCCCAAAATTAGGTTTGAGATACGACGCAGAAGCAGTGATAAAACTGCGATCGCGGAATATATTCACCACAGTCGGTTTCAAGAGACTCGGTAGAGTCTCGGGACAAGTACATTGACAGCCCTGTCGTCTACTGGCCCGAGGCTCTCGCCGAGACTATACTTTCTCTGTAAAACGATTCGCCGTGGTGGGGGTAAAATTGGCAAGTGATTTTTTTGAATTACCGAAGTTATGAGTCATCTGAGGCTTTGAAAATTGAACTTTCAGCTAATTAAGAAATTCTCTTTAGATTGCGCCCAAAATCAATACGATCGGTGGCGTAATTGCTCAGAAAAAACTTTGCACGGGCTCAAGATTATGCAAAAGTTACTGACACATCACGAGTTCGACGTATACGTATACGCGTTTTGACGTAGTTAGTGGTAGTAGAGTTGTTGCCTCTACGCATTCTGATTGGCTCAACGATGTCGGCTCCTCCAGCTGCTAGGCCGACCGCGGGTGAGGCTCAAGTGTTAGAAGGCCTAAAATAGCGAACAGGCATTCTGTATATCTATATATGGGTTATACAGAATGCCTGTTCGCCATTTTAGGCCTTCTAACTTTTGAGTCTTACCCCGACCGCGCTCAGACTCCGTGAATATTATATTATATATATATATAAACCATGTGTCAGTTTTCGATCATCGTATAAACAAACGGAGTTTTGACATTATGGAAAGCGTGTGGGATAAATAAAAAAAACTTTCGTCATCTAACGAAGTGCATAGTACTAAAACCTGTGGAATGCTAAACTAAACCGGTATAAAAGCAGTCGCGTAAATGTAGTCTGTGATCCGACGTGTGTAAAAAAGAATAAAATAAAAAAATACGCGGTGCATGTCGACGAAACTTTTTAAGATTTCATTAATTCGTTTGACTGAAAATAAGTTTATCATTTATATCATTTGTAAATAGGTTATATGATATCAATACATCGATACGCACATCCGAAACCACCCGAGACTTGTTTTCATACTGAACGTCATTTTGACAGGTGAGGTTATGATTCCCAAAGTGCTGTTGTGTGCGGACTCTAATTAATAAATGAAAATGGTTAGTGAAAAGTGGTTAATATTTATTTTGTTAAAACTTGTGGTATACTAAACTGGTATAAAAGCGGCCGCGTAAATGTTGTGACGTGACATTTTGCCCCGCCACTCGTACGAATTGTGTCGACCAGTGGACCGGGTTTACGGCCCATTTTCCACGACTTTTCGACTCGTCGGGTGTTGGTCGGAGCCGGACTCATTAGTGCGTAATTATTGTATTAAGTTCGAAAAACCGCCTACATTACCGATTTGAGAGATTTTAGTTAGTTTTAGCTACCTGTTACCTACGTGGCAGGAAGAGAGAGAATTTCGTTGTCTATTTTTGAGTTTAATCTGACGTTTATTTACAGAGAATTTCGTTGTCTATTTTTGGATTTAATCTGATGTTTATTTAAAGTAAAATTTCATTGTCGTTTTGGGATATTTGGTGTCGCCTCCGCGACTGGGTTTGCGAACCGTCTTTTATTGTGACGATGCTTTGCTGTTGTTCGACCCGATCTCGTTCGCGAGAAACACCCTCCCACACCGTCTTCGAGTTACGAGCATCATTCTCGACCAGTGGACGGCTGAGAGGACACGCTGGCATAGGCCATTCGTTGAACGCCGCCCGTGCCTCTCCCGCTGCAGTAACCGAGAGTTACACCGTCCGCTACACCGTAAATTCGGGTGCCACGGTCCGTGCGATACGGCGCCTCGTCAGGTGGGATTCGGGGGAGTTTTCTGGAGCCAAGGTGCTGTTTTGCCTGGTGGTTTTTGTCGTGGGCCCACCATGACTTCTAGACGTCCGAAGTCATGAGGGAGGCCTCCCCTCGGTCCTTCAGAGCTGCCCGCCGGATCCCCAAGAGGAAAGGCACTCGAATCACGGCAATTAAGTCGGGAGGAATGTTTCAAACGGACGGGAGAGGTAAGAGCAACAGGGAGGCAAATTACCGACGTGGCGCTTCTTAATTTGAATTCCCGCGAAAGCGTGAACTACGAGCCTATGCTCTGGCTCGCGCCTAGCGTGTGAGCGCTGCGGTTCGCGGGCCTAGTGGTGGGGATGGCGCCGAATATTGAGGACCACTCGTTCGCACAATTAGTCTGGTTCCGATCACCTCACCGGCGAGTCAGAAGTCCGAGTCTGCAGTCATCTAGGCCTCTTTTGTCTTTTCTTCGGGTGCGACGAGTGATCTCCTCGGTAAGCCCACTACTCTTTCTCCCCGGGTTCTTTGGTAGAATTGAGCGTATTGTTTCGGAATTTAGTTCCGGTTTTCTTTGAGTTTTGTTGCCTGGTGGCCTTTTCTTTGAGGGAGATCTGTGTGGCGAAGTGGCAAGCGAGATTGCGGCCGCTACTTCCCAATCTCCATTATTTTTCGTGTAGTTTATTGAGACGCTCAACTCTATCAGAGGATTCACTCTTAATCTGGTTCAATGCATTATTATCTGATTTCGAAGATAGTCTGAACGATTATTCGTTCGAGTTTTGATAAAGCGCTGAATATTACGCGCAGTACAGTTTGAGTTCTCTTTTGTCTCTCTCTCCCTGCACATGTCGAGAGCCCTAGCGAGCGCGCTAGCCGCGCGATGTTTTCGTTGTGTCTCTCTCTTTCTCATTGTCGCGTTCGGGATGTACGGCGGTTATTCAAGGCATTATTTTTCAGTATTTTTCTCCCGTTTCTTTTATATGGCGCATTCTTTCGTACCTGCTATTGCGTTATTGCTTGTCTCACGATCGACGTGTTTTCTGTTACCTCTTTTGAAGTACTCTATTGTAAAATTGCGATATTCTCCGTCGTCGATCCTAATTTCGCCTATCTTTTGTCTTTCGCGTTGCGTCCGTGCATTGTCCAAAATCGCGGACTTCTATCTTTTGTGATTTCTGTCGCCGTATGGTAGGTTAGCTCGCGGATGAACTATTGGGTAGTAAATTACCAGGTGTCGATTACCTTTTGCCTTTGCGCTACTTACGACACCCGCGTAATCTACCTGGAATTGTCTCGCCGTGGTCACTTTGTTGCCTACCCTGCCTTAGTGACCAATGCGTTACAATTTCCGCCATAGCAGTTACCTACTACCTATTACCTATTGCCTGTAGTTACCTTGCGAACTCGGGTAGGTCGTTGGCGACGTTTAGTTACCTACTTGTGAACAGGGCCAACGCGACGGCGAATTAAAATTACTATTTCTCCAAATTATTATCTTGTTCCGTTTAACTGGCGAACCTAAACTATCGTTTCCTAAAATATTATTTTGTTGAACATTAATTGGCGATTTCGTATTTCTCTCCTGTATAATTTGTTTTCCGCTAAAAATTGTGAATAAATGACGCATACTGTTTCGAATGTTATATTTTGTTGTGGGCTATTTCTTTTGTGTTTCGTGACCGCTACTTTGGCCCCAAGGACCCCCCCTCTACCTTTTGTATCTCAGATGAGCTGAGTAGTCGGACCGTCCTCGGTCACTCGCTCCCGTCGTGCACTCTAGACTTTAATTTTGCGTGGCGTTACCATCACGAGAATTGACGAAAATCAAGTCGATTAATTCGACGGTACTTGGTACCTGGCGCCCAGTTCATTCTCGTAGCCGGAGAGCAGCGCGAGGCGAGGTGAGTGAGCCGAGAAGGGACAGATCGTACCTTCCCGGGAAAATCTTGTTACAATGTAGACTGTGATCTGTGTGTGCAAATAAAAAAAATAAAAAATGCGCGATGCATATGTCAACGAAACTTTTCAAGATTTCATTATTTCATTCGATTGGAAATAAGTATCAACTGAGATAATCTTTCAATTGAACCAGAGTGCGCGGAATATTGTTAAGTGTAAATATATCGTCATTTGCGTGTTTATATATCATGTGTAATTATGTAGGTTATATATACGAGTTCCCTTTGATAGCTGTGTGGTAACGAACCGGGCGGGGTTTGACGTTACGAAGTGCGGGACATATGTAACAAACGTTCGCATAGTTAGTGAATAATATAAATAAAGCAAATCAGTTTATCAAAAATAGGTCTGGAAGTTGTAAGAAAAAATGTTCGTCAACTTATAACAGAACTGTTAGTATATATAATGTGATAAACTCCAATCGAATAAATGTTTTCTAATTTATTTCTTGTGTCATCATTATTTTTGAATATTCTCATATTTTGCTTCCTATTGAGTTTGGCTCTGCTCTATCCGATCCTTGTTTTGACTCCATCGGTTTGCAGCGGATGGATACATATTATTAATTGGTTTCCTAATATGTGTCCTATGATTTTCTAATATTTCTTCATGCTGATTGTGGTAACGTAATTCAAGTGTTTTCCGACTATGATCATCAATCGCACATTTTGTATATCAGATTCTCAAACCAGTTTCTGGTGTTGATATAAGTGTAGTTATACTTTTTCCACCTGGTCTGTAGAGTAATAAATTTTGAAACTTGTTCCAAAAAGTCTTTGGATGTTTTTTTTGCTGATAGTATAAAAAGTTGATTCTTCGGAATGCGGTAGGCAAACACAAATTTTGACAACAATACTTATGAAATAACGTGTATGTTGAGTATTCCTATTCCGCAAACTGCAAATGTGGAATTATTGGTGAAAACATTCATTACGATATGTCTACAGTTGCTCAGTTTTGGGTGCGATTGAGTATAATGCCTGCCAACATCATGGAAACCTACAGAATTTCTGAATGTTATGTGCGCTATGTCATTTTAATGTAACATCATGACTTTGAACAATTTTTCACTATAATACTATATAGATTTGGATCATTGAAATACAGCAAAAATCTGCAAACTATAAAATTTATATACTTTGCCATTCATTTTACTTTTTGACTCTCACTGCAACATAAATATGAAGTGAAAAATTCATTAGAAAAGTCTTCAGTTGCTCATTTATGCTTTGAAATTTGATTTGAAATTGAATGAAAATGATTTGAAATTGCTGTTTTCCAAACTCATTGCGCAGATTTAAAATTTAAAATTTCTGTGGATAAATATATGTGCTAAGTATCACCTCCTATCTTTAATAATGGTAATATGTAATGGAACTTGATTCAGCAAGTTTTAAAGTGTTTCTTTTCAAATAGTATTGAAGTTAGTATTACTGCGGTATGGAGCGAATACCTTCAAATTTTGATATTTTTGTGTCGCAGCATGTGTGCCAATCATTTAAATTTTTTACTCCAACCGTAACATGTAATTTCAAAAATTCATCACAAAAGTTTTCATCTTTACTATTTAACTTAATTTTCCTTTTTCTAAATTCCATGCTAAATTTCTGAATTTCTAAATTTATTTCTAAATTATCCTGAAATGAAATTGTTTTCCTCCACAACCAATGCAGGTACCTTAAACGTCTTTGATTTCCGTTGCTGTGTTGAATTAAGTACGCTCAGTTTTTTTTGCTTCTTTGAGTTCTGACATAATAAATGTTTCCGGGTGCCTTTTATCTGCAACTATCAAACTGTAGATAATTGGATCTCAGCGGCCACTTGCAAACTGTGGAAATATATTTCATCAGGGGCATGTTTTGGATGACATGAAAACGTCTAGATTCAGAATGCAAAAGCGACATTTAAAAATGGCCAATTCTGTTGGATTTGTTGTGTCTTGAATTTGATCTGTCTTTCCTCTTTTCCTTTCTTTTTTCTAACGTTATAAGCCGGAAATCATATCGCAGCCCGCAACACGCATTGCTACATGCTCTTGAGTTCCCAATGGACAAAACATATTAGAAGACAAGGGGAAAAATCGCCAAAGTCCAAGAACAGATCTGTGACGAAATATTTCCAGTAGAATTTTGACGAAATTTCGGTCTTTTTTCGTGGAAACCAACGTTATAAGCCGAAAATCATATCCCGGCCTCCAACCCGCTTTCGACCGTGCTCTTTGGTTCCTAATTGTCAAAACATATCAGAGTACGAAGAAAAAAATTGCCAAAGTCCAAGGACAGACCTGTGACGAAATATTTTCAGTACAATTTGGATGAAAATTAGGTCTTTTTTCGTAGAAACCAATGTTATAAACCGAAAATCATATCTCTGTCTCCAACCCGCTTATCGCCGTGCTCTTTCGTTCCTAATTGACAAAACATATTAGGGTACAAGGAAAAAAAGCGCCAAAGTCCAAGAACAGACCTGTGACGAAATATTTCCAGTAAAATTTTGACGCAAAATAGGTCCTTTTTCGTGGAAACCAGCGTTATAAGCCGAAAATCATAAATAATCCATAGAAATTCAAACTAGGGAGAGCGGCTGGTCCGATGGACAAAGATCCGTGCCCGCAATCCGCGGGTCCCGGGTTCGAATCCCGGCCAAGACACCAATGAAAAATTGAAAATGTTTTTCAAGTGTTTTCTGCTGTTACCGCGGGTGGTTCGGACTGCACCTTTATAAATCCATGGCCTAACACCTCTATGTGATACGTGTGCGGTCGCGGTGTACGGGGCTTTGGGGGCCTCCGTGGATGGTTCTCATCGTGCGGATGGCCCTCTAGCCGTGTACTGGCTGGCGCAACGTATCACAGTAGAGGGGTGCATGATTGAGCACCTTTGATGGAGGCGCTTGAGCGTGCTCGCACTGCCACCAGAGGGGATCAACCAAGTACCGGCTGTATCAGCAAGGTTTTCTGCAGTTTCCCTTCGCCCTCGGCAAATGCGATACAGTGGGGAGTAAGTCGGCTGCAGCCGCAATAGGAGGGGAAAAAATGGAATAAGGGAATAGAGAGGGATTGTAAAAAGGCAGAATGCCGTACACTGGTAACAAAATAATAAAAAAATAAATAAATAAATAAATAGAAATTCAAACTAAAATCCTATAGTCAACTGAACATAAATAAGGAACTTTTGAGAAAAAAGACGTGATATCAAACCATAAACTTCCCCTAGGAAAAAAAGGTTGGGACAAGTACATTGATGGTCCCTCGTTTGCTGATAATTCCATCCATAAAAAAACTTGAAAAAAAAAACAGATCAATCCGAAAAAAATTTCACAAATCTTGAAAAAACATTATGTTTAAAAAAAACTATTCTGTATCTGTTTTTTTAAATATCAAAAGTATCAAATAACAAGTAAAAAATAAAAAACCGAAAAATCGCGCTTGGAATCATTTTGGAAACCGATGCCTCATTCTTCTTATTTGATTCGAACAGCTAAATCAATTTAAAAACATTCAATCTAATTTACGTGCAGCATTTAAATTTATTATATCAATTCGATGCCAAGTATTTTCTAATAAATTGAAAAAAGTTACCATTTGAGTTACGTGCAGCACTAAAATTTATGATATCAATCGAAGGACAAGTAATTTATGAGTCATTCCAAATTTTGACATTATTAAATTGGTCTAAGAATCTTTTAAATCCAAAAAAATCACATGCAAGCTAGTCATTTCTTACTCTACGGTGGCAGAGGCTTATAAGAAAATCGATTCTTTTCAGACTTTCAGGAGCTTCTGATATTATTCACAATATTCGACGTCGATTGGATCGATACAAATTATGTTTAAATATGAGTTAAAAGTACTTGTCCGGCCCATCACTTTCTATTAAAATTGTTTATTCAAATAAAAATCAGGGCTTTTTTAGAACTGATGGAGCACAAATATTCATGCAGAGGGAATTTAGAGAGTTATCTTCAAATAATTTTCCCTTAAGATGATGGATCAGTCGGTAATCACACCTCGAATTTTTGAAATTGAAACTCTTTAATATCGTTCGTCCGATTAAAATAATAAAAATGTCATCGTACGCAGCACGATCGCAAAAATCCGATGACATTTTTATTTATTCGATCAGACGAACGATGTGGAAAAATGTCCTTTTCAAAATTTGCAGCTATCTCTCTCGCACTCGCGGTTGTGATTACCGACTGATCCATCATCTTAAATGCACTAATTTAATAAGAATGGAAACGAATTGTCCTGTAATATACAAGGAATGTTATTGTGCATCGATAAATAAAAAACATTTTGCACATTAAATATGTTCGAACTTCCAACATAACTTCCCAGTTTGTATTGCAATGACGGCAATTTTTACTTCTCACTTTTCCCAACGAACGAATTTCGTTCGGCATAACGAACCTATACTATTATTAAGAACATTAATCTAATAATAAATCTCATTTCAATAAATTTTTAATCGGATGCTGCCGTCCAATTTCGTTTGTTTATGATTGATTTTTATTTGAATGAATAGTGATGGGCCGGACAAGTACTTTTAACTCATATTTAAACATAATTTGTATCGATCCAATCGACGTCGAATATTGTGAATAATATCAGCAGCTCCTGAAAGTCTAAAAAGAATCGATTTTCTTATAAGCCTCTGCCACCGTAGAGTAAGAAATGACTAGCTTGCATGTGATTTTTTTGGATTTAAAAGCTTCTTAGACCAATTTAATAATGTCAAAATTTGGAGTTACTCATAAATTACTTGTCCTTCGATTAATATCATAAATTTTAGAGCTGCACGTAACTCAAATGGTAACTTTTTTCAATTTATTAGAAAATACTTGGCATCGAATTGATATAATAAATTTAAATGCTGCACGTAAATTAGATTGAATGTTTTTAAATTGATTTAGCTGTTCGAATCAAATAAGAAGAATGAGGCATCGGTTTCCAAAATGATTTCAAGCGCGATTTTTCGGTTTTTTATTTTTTACTTGTTATTTGATTCTTTTGACACTTTAAAAAGTAGATACAGATTAGTTTTTTTTACAGATAATGTTTTTTCAAGATTTGTGAAAATTTTTTCGAATTGTTCTATATTTTTTTTTATAAAATCATTTTTTTGACAATTTAAAAAGAAAATATTTTTAAAGTTTTTTTCATGGATGGAATTATCAGCAAACGAGGGACCATCAATGTACTTGTCCCAACCTTTTTTTTCCTAGGGGATGTTTATGGTTTGATATCACGTCTTTTTTCTCAAAAGTTCCTTATTTATGTTCAGTTGACTATAGGATTTTAGTTGAAATTTCTATGAATTATTTATGATTTTCGTCTTATAACGTTGGTTTTCACGAAAAAAGACCTATTTTTCGTCAAAATTGTACTGGACATATTTCGTCACAGGTCTGTCCTCGAACTTTGGCGATTTTTTCCCTTGTACTCTAATATGTTTTGTCAATTAGGAACCCAAGAGCACGGCCGCAAGCGGGTTGGAGGCCGGGATATGATTTTCGGCTTATAGCGTAGGTTTCCACGAAAAAATTCCTATTTTTCGTAAAAATTGAACTGGAAATATTTCGTCACAGGTCTGTTCTTGGACTTTGGCGATTTTTTTCCTTGTACTCTAATATGTTTTGTCAATCTGGAACACAAGATCACGGTCGAAAGCGGGTTGGAGGCCGGGATATGATTTTCGGCTTATAACGTTGGGTTCCACTAAAAAAGACTTATTTTTCGTAAAAATTGAACTGGAAATATTTCGTCACAGGTTTGTTCTTGGACTTTGGCGATTTTTTTCCTTGTACCTTAACCCTTTAACGTCCACAGGACACCTTTTCCATGTACCCCCTTCTAGGGGATTATTCACTATGAAAACGTCGTTAAAAAAATTCACCAACTACCTTGTCGACTATTTTCGAGTGTGCTCTTTTCAATGGTGCCATTTAAATTTGGCTAAAACCCTTTTTTTCATTATATTTTTGCAAAAGAAAGCAAAAAAGTCGCAATTTTCGAGGTCCATTTTTTTTTCAATCCACGATTCGGAAGCCTTATCATATTATTTTCCAATAATAAAGGGCATAAATCGTGTCCTCGGTGTTTATACTTTCGAAGTATGTACCTGGTTTTTTCCCCCCTAGGCTTACCATTGCAAATAAACGGTAAAATAGCTGAAATAAAATGTTTAATTTTTAGGGCATACAAATTTTGTAATGAGAACGAGTTTCTTAAAGTTTATGGATAAATCGTACACGCTGTCATAGGTTTTTTGGGTCGCTGATCATGAATTTGCAATGATTTTTGCAAAATTAATTTGTTTAAACAATTTGTTTAAACAAATTATAGTCAAAACTCGAAAATTTGCAAATTTTTTTTCAGAATCGTGATCTACGCGGAAAAATACGTAAGAAAAACATCGTTATAATTTGTTTAAACAATTTGTTAAATAAAAAATTTAACAAATTATGACAAAATTTTGGATTTTTTCAAAATTGTTTTTCACGATCAATAAACCATCAGTAATATGTTGCCACTATTTGTATGAACAAATTGTCCAAATTGTTTAAACAAATTATGAAAACAAAATCAAATTTCCCAACATTATTTCGAAAATCGTTAACTACGAAAAATAGGACGTAGACAACGAGTTGTCAACCGACGAAATTGGAACTTTCAAGAATCGTTCTCTAGATATAGCTGTCTATATGAAATCATACATGAAAAAAACATTCAGCAAATTTCATTTACTCTGCTTGTACAGCTAATTAGTTCAAATGTAATTTTTCTTTACCACGTGTAAAATGATGTTGTAGCTTTCTAGGACTATGCTTCGTGAATAATTTGATTCCATTCTTTGTCAATAGCCTTTCGACAATACTCTTGTTACTACTTTGATTAGTACGTTGCGATAATTCTGCGGAATCAAAAAATTATCGAGAAACTCGTGTTCCAACTGCACTCTTTTCACTAGTGCTCCGGCAGGATAGTATTTCGTGTACCGGGAGGAAATTTGAACATTTTTATTTCACTACAACCTTCATTTCACTCCGTTATTCAATTTCTACTTCACAATGCCTAAACGAAAACGTCCACTGAACGTAAGAAGAGTACGTCGAATCAATACTGTTGAAAACGTAGAAAAGAATGATCACGAAGAAATAACATTCATTCCAAATCCGGAAGATTCAGGTGAATCTGATTGTTATGATGGTAATGATTCGTCCTCCAGTATTGATAGAAGTGACACATCCACTGATGACGAAGGTGATGAAGATCACCATACGATTCAACCGGTTCAATCATACCGGAAAGTATCAGAAAATTATAATGTCAATCAAAAGAATCTGGAAGATGGACATGAATATCGATGGGTTGATGGTGAGGCTAAATATAATGATGATTTATTGAATATCGTCTTGCTATCAGAAAAAGATTAAAAAAATATATTAGCTAGTTCACCAACAGATTTGTTTGAGATGTTCTTTTCTGAAACATTGAAGAAGTACATCATCGATGCTACTACAGAACACGGATATCAGTTGACTCGTGATCGCTTAGATAAATTTTTAGGCGTCATCATATTCACTACGTTCAATAAGAGATTATCGCAAAGAGATTATTGGTCCACGAATCCCTTATTGAAATCTGATGTTGTCATGTCAGCTTTGTCACGGCAAGAATTTGAACGAATAAAATCGCACATAAAGTACCACAAATTGGACGATGAAAACGGAAATGATAAAATATGGCGTGTCCGTCATATTATGGACATTTTCAATGAAAATATCAAGCGTTTCGGTTTTTTTTTGTACAGCTCGTTGTGTTGATGAGATGATGCTGAAATTTTATGGTCAAATAAGTTTCAAACAATTTATAAAATCAAAACCGATACGATTTGGCATCAAAGAATGGGCGTTATGCAGTTCAAACGGTTATCTCTTTCACTGTGAAATTTATTGCGGAAAGAACAATAATGATGATTTTCTACCAAATTGTGCCCAAGGCAGCCGGGTAGTAATGCGTATGCTTCAAAAATTTCTACTTGACATTCCTCCTCGGAAAGTACTCCAATACCACATTTACTTCGACAATTTATTTTGTTGTCCTGATTTATTGGTGCATTTGAAAAAACTGAATTTGCGCGCGACAGGCACTGTCCGGAAAAATAGAATAAAAGAGACTAACGATATCGATGCAAAGGCTCCCAGAGGAACGTTCAAAATAAAGCACGATCAGAATAGTGGTATAAACTTTATCACTGTTGTGGATTTAAAACCAGTATCTATTCTGTCTACAGCTGCTGGTATTACACCCGTTTCAGACGTAACGCGGTATGACAAGAACGCGAAAGAGAAAAAAACAATATCCTTCCCGAATGCGTTCAAAGTTTACAACAGCTTCATGGGTGGAGTAGATTTACAAGACCAACACTGTAATAAACTGATACCAATAGTTCAATCAAAGAAATGGACGTGGGTTATTTTTATGAGGCTTGTGCAGGCATCAATCACAAACGCGACGATGTTATATAATTCAGCCAGTGAAGGCAAAAAGAAATTGGGGACCAAAGACTTTGCCTTGCAAATCAGTGAACAGTATCTAACCCAATCTAGGAAGAAAAAATATCAAAATCACACATATGAATCCACAGCGGTAAAAAAAAATTGCTCAAGCGGAAAATGCAACGTGAGAACGCTCAAGTCCTGTAAGGAATGTGAAGCATACTTTTGTTACAAATGTTTCCAAGAGCTTCACAACATCGCTTGAATTTGTTTGAACAATTTGTTTAAACAATTTGGACAATTTGTTCATACAAACAGTGGCAACATATTACTGATGGTTTATTGATCGTGAAAAACGATTTTGAAAAAATCCAAAATTTTGTCATAATTTGTTAAATTTTTTTTTAACAAATTGTTTAAACAAATTATAACGATGTTTTTCTTACGTATTTTTCCGCGTAGATCACGATTCTGAAAAAAAATTTGCAAATTTTCGAGTTTTGACTATAATTTGTTTAAACAAATTGTTTATACAAATTAATTTTGCAAAAAACATTGCAAATTCATGATCAGCGACCCAAAAAACCTATGACAGCGTGTACGATTTATCCATAAACTTTAAGAAACTCGTTCTCATTACAAAATTTGTATGCCCTAAAAATTAAACATTTTATTTCAGCTATTTTACCGTTTATTTGCAATGGTAAGCCTAGGGGGGAAAAAACCAGGTACATACTTCGAAAGTATAAACACCGAGGACACGATTTATGCCCTTTATTATTGGAAAATAATATGATAAGGCTTCCGAATCGTGGATTGAAAAAAAAACGGACCTCGAAAATTGCGACTTTTTTGCTTTCTTTTGCAAAAATATAATAAAAAAAAGGGTTTTAGCCAAATTTAAATGGCACCATTGAAAAGAGCACACTCGAAAATAGTCGACAAGGTAGTTGGTGAATTTTTTTAACGACGTTTTCATAGTGAATAATCCCCTAGAAGGGGGTACATGGAAAAGGTGTCCTGTGGACGTTAAAGGGTTAATATGTTTTGTCAATTAAGAACCAAAGAGCATGGTGGAAAGCGGGTTGGAGGCCGAGATATGATTTTCGGCTTATGACGTTGGTTTCTACGAAAAAAGACCTATTTTTCATCCAAATTGTACTGGAAATATTTCGTCACACGTCTCTCCTTGGACTTTGGCGATTTTTTTCCTTGTACTCTAATATGTTTTGTCAATTAGGAACCAAAGAGCACGGTGAAACGCAGGTTGTAGGTCGTGATATGATTTTCGGCTTATAACGTTGGTTTCCACGAAAAAAGACCTAAATTTCGTCAAAATTGTACTGGAAATATTTCGATAGAGGTTTGTTCTTGGACTTTGGTGATTTTTCTCCTTGTCTTCTAATATGTTTTGTCCATTGGAAACTTAAGAGCATGTAGCAATGCGTGTTGCGGGCTGAGATATGATTTCCGGCTTATAACGTTAGTGAAAAGAAAGGAAAAGAGAAAAGATAGATCAAATTCAAGACACAACGAATACAACAGAATTGGCCATTTTTAAATGTCGTTTTTGCATTCTGAATCTAGACATTTTCGTGTCATCCAAAACATTCCCCCGATGAAATATATTTCCAAAGTTTGCAAGTGGCCGCGGAGATCCAATTATCTACAGTTTGATAGTTGCAGAAAAAAGGCACCTGGAAACATTTATTATGTCAGAATTTAAAGAAGTAAAAAAAACTGAGCGTACGAAATAAATTAGGAAATTCAGAAATTTAGCATAGAATTTACAAAAAGGAAAATTAAGATAATTAGTAAAGCTGAAAACTTTTGTGATGAATTTTTGAAATTACATGTTACGGTTGGAGTAAAAAATTTAAATAATTGGCACACATGCTGCGACACAAAAATATCAAAGTTTGAAGGTATTCGCTCCATACCGCAGTAATACAAACTTTAATACTATTTGAAAAGAATACTTTAAAACTTGCTGAACAAAGTTCTATTACATATTACCATAAAGATAGGGGGTGATACTTAGCACATATACTTATCCACAGAAATTTCCAAGTTCGCAGGTATCTGCTGCAATTCAATGTATCTGCGCAATGAGTTTGGAAGACAGCAATTTCAAATCCATCCATAAATGAGCAACTGAAGACTTTTGTAATGAATTTTTCACTTCATATTTATGTTACGGTGCGAGTCAAAAAATAAAATGAATGGCACAGTATATAAATTTTATAGTTTGCAGATTTTTGCTGTATTTCAATGATCCAAATCTATATAGTATTATAGTGAAAAGTTGTTAGAAGTCTTGATGTTACATTAAAATGACATAGCGCACATAACATTCAGAAATTCTGTAGGTTTCCATGATGTTGGCAGGTATTATACTTAATCGCATCGAAAACTGAGCAACTGTACACTTATCGTAATGAATGTTTTCACCAATAATTCCACATTTGCAGTTTGCAGAATAGGAATACTCAACATACACGTCATTTCATAAGTATTGTTGTCAATATTTGTGTTTGCCTACTGCATTCCGAAGATTCAACTTTTCATATTATCAGCAAAAAAAGCATCCAAAGACTTTTTGGAACAAGTTTCATAATTTATTACTCGACACGCCAGGTGGAAAAAGTATAACTACACTTATATCAACACCAGAAACTGTTTTGAGAATCTGATATACAAAATGTGCGAATAATGATCATAGTTGGAAACCACTTGAATCAGGTTACCACAATCAGCATGAAGAAATGGTAGAAAATTAAAGGACACATATTAGGCAACCAATTAATAATATGTATCGATCCACTGCAAACCGATGGAGTCAAAACAAGGATCGGAAAGAGCAGAGCCAGACTCAAAAGGAAGCAAAATATGGAAATATTCAAAAATAATGATGACACAAAAAATAAATTAGAAAACATTTATTCGATTGGAGTTTCTCACATTATATATACTAACAGTTCCGTGTGTTCTTGTTTTATTAATTATCAACCATAATATTTCAGATTGCAAAAAGAAAATTTGACGTTATAAGTTGACGAACATTTTTTCTTACAACTTCCAGACCTATTTTTCATAAACTGATTTGCCTTATTTATATTATTCCCTAACTATGCGAACGTTTGTTACATATGTCCCGCACTTCGTAACGTCAAACCCCGGCCGGTTCGTTACCACACAGCTATCAAAGGGAACTCGTATATTGAGACGAACTAGATCATAGAGCGTACGGCCTTACCGACGGCAATGAGCGATACGCGTATCACTCAACGAGAGGCGCCAGCGTACGGGCTCGCTTATCGACCCGCACCACATAGATCACCAGAAGAACCAATTTTCATTAATTTCATTGAATAAATCATTTCTCGTCAACAACAAAAGACTGAATTGAATAAGAAATTTTGGTGCGAACTAACCAGTGGCAATGTCAGAGCAAATTCATTTCATAAAATAAGAAAAACTTATCAAACAATTTCAAAGCAATCAATTCCAATTTAAATAGTTTTCGCGCGTCACTGCGACTAAGGCTCGTAAGAGCCAATCAAAAAACTCCGCCAATAGGCGAATTTTTCAATCTCCAATAAGAAAATTACTTAGTCTCCATTGGCGAGTATGAATTATTGCACAGGCGCGGTTCATTAAAACGAAATTTCACTATTGGTCGAAATTAAGCGACCAATAATAAAGTACACCGAGGATAAAATTAGCCAACCAGGAATTTTAGAGCAAACGAAGATTCGAGATCTTAATAAGCGAGCGAGCCCGCCAAATTATTATGATTATTTCGCGTTGTTGTATCGGCCCAGTATAAAAAGGCATCGAGAGCGAGTCTCAGTAGCCAGTCTTGCCCTCATCACGCTTGACTCGCTTCCGCACGCCGATCTGAGATTGAGCAACTCAGATCCGCACACGCAATTCACCAGCCGATTCTGACTTCGCAACTCAGAATCCGCTTTGCAAAACGTAGATCACCACCGACTCAGTTTGGAAGGGCAGGCCCCATTCGGCTCCGTTTGGGTTCAAGATTTCCACTCTGGGGCACCGATCTGACCAGAAGGGCGGGGACAGTTCGATTTCGTTCTGGACCAAGATTTCTGCCAGATTACCCATCCTTCTCCTGCCAAGAGGGCGGTGA
The DNA here is from genome assembly GCF_019457755.1 of Venturia canescens. Classification (NCBI taxonomy): domain Eukaryota; kingdom Metazoa; phylum Arthropoda; class Insecta; order Hymenoptera; family Ichneumonidae; genus Venturia; species Venturia canescens. The sequence goes on along the minus strand of NC_057425.1, from coordinate 22,521,299 downwards.
CCGTTCGGCTCCGTTCGGTCACAAGATTCTTGGGGGAATCCTTCCTTCCATGCCAGGAGGGCGGGGGCAGTTCGGGTTCGTTCTGCCTTAAGATTCCTGGGTGGACTGAATTCCGGTTGACAGGTGCCAACGTTTAAGGCAAAAACTTAAGATCGACTTGACTTTTGTAAGAAATCAATTATTTAGTTTGCGAAATCGATCATTTAATCTGCGAAATCAATTATTTAATTTGCGAAATCAATTATTTAATTTGCGAAATCAATTATTTAATTTGCAAAATCAATTATTTAGTTTGCGAAATCGATCATTTAATTTGCGAAATCAATTATTTAGTGTGCGAAATCAATCATTTAATTTGCGAAATCAATTATTTAATTTGCGAAATCAATTATTTAATTTGCGAAATCGATTATTTAATTTGCGACATCAATTATTTAGTTTGCGAAATCAATTATTTAATTTGCGTAATCAATTATTTAATTTGCGAAATCAATTATTTAGTTTGCGAAATCAATAATTAATTTGCGAAATTGACTCTTTAATTTGCGAAAGTCAGCTCTTTAATTTGCGAGATTGATTCCTTAATTTGGAAAAGTTAATTCTTTAATTTGCGAGATCTAATTCTTTACTTGCGGAATTTATCCGTAATTGCGAAAATTGCCGTTCTAAAGGCGAAATCAATGTTTAAAGGCGAGGTCAAGTCATCAGCGTGCGATCATATTTTTATAAAAAAAAAATACCAAAAGCAATAAGGACAAGTCCCTCTGCGCGAACCAAAATTCTCATTGTACACGACTCACAAACCACATTTTGAATAAACTTTTTGTTTCTTCACAGATCTTTCCCCTCACTTTTGTTTTTCTTTCATGCCTGCTCCTTTACTCTATAAGAAGCTCGAATCTACGCGTAACGGGGTGGTCTAACAGAAAAGAGTACCGTTACAATATATAATCTACATAATTACACATGATATATAATCACGCAACTGACGATATATTTACACTGAACAATATTCCGCGCACTCTGGTTTAATTGAAAGATTATCTCAGTTGACACTTATTTCCAATCGAATCAAATAATGAAATCTTGAAAAGTTTCGTTGACGCATATGCATCGCGCATTTTTTATATTTTTTATTTGCACACACAGATCACAGTCTACATTTACGCGGCCGCTTTTATACCGGTTTAGTATACCACAAGTTTTAACAAAATAAATATTAACCACTTTTCACTAACCATTTTCATTTATTAATTAGAGTCCGCACACAACAGCACTTTGGGGATCATAACCTCACTCGTCAAAATGACGTTCAGTATGAAAACAAGTCTCGGGTGGTTTCGGATGTGTGTATCGATGTATTGATATCATATAACCTATTTACAAATGATATAAATGATAAACTCATTTTCAGTCAAACGAATTAATGAAATCTTAAAAAGTTTCGTCGACATGTACCGCGTATTTTTTTATTTTATTCTTTTTCACACACCAGACTACATTTACGCGACTGCTTTTATACCGGTTTAGTTTAGCATTCCACAGGTTTTAGTACTATGCACTTCGTTAGATGACCAAAGTTTTCTTTATTTATCCCACACGCATTCCATAATGTCAAAACTCCGTTTGTTTATACGATGATCGAAAACTGACACATGGTTTATATATATATATTGTAACTATGATTTTCCCCGGGGGGTACGATCACGTCCCTTCTCAGCTCACCCGTCTCGTCCTCTCGCACCACTCTCCGGCCATGAGAGTGAATTGGGCGCCAGGTACGAAGTACCGCCGATTACTCGACTTTTGATTCATTCACTCTCAACGATGGTAACGTCAAATAATATAATTTACGACACAGAGGGAACGAGAGACACGCGTGACTGAGGACGGTCCGGCTACTCAGCTCATCTGAGATACTGAAAGGTAGAGGGGGGGATCCTTGGAGAAAAGGTAGCAATTCGCAACGCAAAAAAAAATAAGCCAAGACAAAGCAGAATTCTGGACATATTTCAAGCTTTATTCACAGTGACCGAATAAGTTCGAATACAGCAAAAGGGGTAAATTATAACCGGGTGGGACTCGATACAAACTAAAGTTTGAGGGAAATTAATTCGGGGGGCATCAGATCGCAAAACGTTGACTGCTCGCGCCGTAACGAGGGACTTCGCGCGGGGCGTGCCCGAATTCAACGAGTAATAACGTGGTCAACGATTCGCCTCGTGGTCTCCCGGGTGCCGTAGGTAATCGACAACCGATGCTCTGGCGTGCAGGTAAAAGGTAATCAGCCGTCCGCCAAGCGGATGCTCTAGGTAAAAGGTAAAAGGTAAGCAACGCCAGAACAGCCGGTGCCCTAGGTAATCCAAGGTAAAAGGTAATTGGCACCCGTTCGATCGCGAGGAATCCGGCGATACGCGACGAAAGGTAACCGAAGGTAACAGCGGGACGAACTTCGGCCAAGCGCGAGGTAACGCCGAAGTTCCCGCGCGTTCAGTGGAGATAATACGAGCTGACGCGAATAAAGAATGCGGTAAAATAGGGATAATGAGCGTCGGATTAATATTGGCGAAGATAACAGAGATGATGCAATAATACTTGGTAATAATGCTCGCAGAAAAAGGTAACAGAAAAGACGGTAAGCGTCACACGAAATAGAAAAAGAACAATATAGGCGAAGGTAAAAATAACGGTTGAAAAAGATTCGATACGAAAGACGAAATATAACGCCGTATAAACGATGCTCGCCAGCGCGAGCGAGAGGGACAGAGCGCAAACAAACGCGAGGTAACGTGCTCGCTAGAGCCTCGGCGCGTGCAGGGAGAGAGAGAGAGAGAGGCGTCGTCGCGTGGAATATTCCAGCGCGTCCGACGCAATTTCACAAAGACTCGAATTCTATGATTGACTCTACTTAACGCGAAACTTTAAAGAAATAACTGAGACCAAATTAATAACGAAAAACTGATCAAGCTAAGCCCTTCAAAACGACAATATCAAAAGACGGGAAACACGGGAAGTATCGGCCGCAATCTCGCTCGATACCTCGCCCTCGTGTCCCACTAAAACGCAACATAAACTATAAAAACCGGAACTATATTCCGAAATAACAAGAGAAAAGAAAAGGGCTCGACTAGATCAGTGAATTCGGTGGAGATAACGAGTTGGACTTACCGAGGAACGCTCGCTGCACAAAGGGGTGGTCGTTGGACTTGACTGGACGCTGACTCCCCGGAATGATGTTCGGAACTCGACTAATTGTGCGTGCGAGCGGTCCTCGCGATTCGGCGCTGTCCCCACCACCGGGCCCCGGCATCGCAGCGCTCTCGCGCTAGGCGCGAGCCCGAGCGCGAACGCTTGGCTCGCGCTTTCGCGCGGGATTTTCAAATGAGGAGCGCGCCATGAACGTAATTGTGGTTACGCCTTTTGCCTGAACGGATTAATAACAACTCACCTCTTGTCCTCACCTTCCCCGCTCACTCGAAACACTCCTCTCGACTTGATAGCCGTGATCCGGGTGTCTTTCCTCTTGGGGATCCGGCGGGCAGCTCCGGAAGGACGAGGGGAGGCCTCCCTCACGACTCCGGACGTCTCAGAGACGTGGTGGGCCCACAAAATAAACCACCAGGTACAACAGCACCTCGCCTCCAGAAAAACTCCCCCAGATCCCACCTGACGAGGCGCCGGTTCACACGGACTGTGACACCCGAATCCACGGTAGTGCGGGCGGTGCAACTCTGGGTTGCTACAGCGGGAAAGACACGGGCGGCGTTCAAAATATGGCCTATGCCAGCGTGCTCTTTCGGCCGCCCGCAAGTCGAGAATGTTATTCGATGCTCGGTGACGGTGTGAGAGGGTGATCCTTATGAGCGAGATCGGCTCAGACAATCGGCGAGCCTCAAGCAGAATAATACTGATGGGGGGAGGAGGGCCCCGGCGCGTGGCAACGCCAAATCACTCCACTATCAAACGAAGCTGTCAAAATACACGTCATTAGAACTTAAAAAAAGCGAACTACAATTCTCTCTCTCTTCCTTGCACGCGGAGGTAACAGAAGGTAAAACAGGTAAATTTCGCTAGCAAGGTAATACACGGGTTAATAAACTAATACTTAAAGATACGTGACGCTGAGTCTTGTTCCGAACATCGCCAGTGAGTCGAGGGGCGTCCCAAAATGGACCGTAAACCCGGTCCACTGGTCGACACAGATCGTACGAGTGGCGGGGCAGAAATGTCACGTCACAATATATAATATTTACGGAGTCTGACCGTGGTCGGGGTAAGACTCAAAAGTTAGAAGGCCTCAAATGGCGAACAGGCATTAGTAGTATGTGGGCCACTATGGCGACCCCCACTCCCATCCCCACTCCTACCCCCACTCCTCGGCCTCCCCTGCCAGCTCGATTTTTTCGAGTGGTGGGGGGAGGTGATGGAGGTGGGGGTGGGTGTGGAGGTGGGGTGTGTGGAGCCGTCATAGCAGCCCGCATGATTTTTTTATCATTTTATTGCTTTTACATACAATTTGAAGATACATGAAATGTTTATAAATTATAAGTATGATTATGAATATGTATTAAGAATATTGGTAACAATATGATTAAAATGGTTGGTCATGAGATCGTCAATTAAAGACGCTTTAGATGTAGCAGACAGACCGCAATTAGCATCTGACATTGCTAATTTCTGGCTGATTTTTTCCCGTATTGTTAAACGCCTTCTCTTAATTTTCCGTCGTAAACGCTGCTTAGAGATTTTTGGGATTTCCATCGCAATAGTTTTAATCAATGTGTCCCGACATGTTTTAACATCATTTCCGATGCCCATAAGCCATGATCTGTGCGTGTTAATACTATGACTTACTGCTCGTAAACTAGAGAACTCGACCTCCGTAAGCTGGACTTGAAACAGGTTGTTACGCCATACAGTTTCTACGTCATGATTTGTTTCGTTTTGAATAATAATTACGGGTTGGTTAGCATGTTCCTCAAACTTCAATAAATAACGAACACCTTTCATGACGGTGTGCTGTGACGGTGTAGATGATCTTTTTTCTAATTGAAAACCTGCATGGTCCTCTTCGTCCTCAGACCATTCTTCTTTTTTTCCGTTATGTAGCGACGATAGAACGCAGCTACTGTAGGCCGGTAATACTGTTTTTCTATTTTTTCTAAAAAACCGAGAAATAATCATAAAGTGCTCTTCAAAATCAACCCACGCAGCAGGACCCAGCACAATCCAGCCACTGTTGTCACAAGTAATATGTATTACTATTTTCGGATCACTATTGTTATGAGCGTCCAAGCCAACCCATACACATTTCGACGCCTCCGTATTTAAGGGGTATAATGCTGATAATAATGACAGCCTCGGTTTCAAACCTAATGACCGTAATCTCTTCTTCTTCTTTTCATTTATCTTCTCGTTCAGATCCATGATATTTCTCGTAATAACAACGGTCAAAGTCAATTCTGGGCCGGCTTGAACTCGATACTATGGTATGGACCACCGTGATAGCGTATAAGCAAAGCACCGTCACGCGCACATTTCACCATTTGTTTGAAAAACTCTTCGTCTTCATCAAATGCTTTTGTAAAACGAGCTGGTAAATAACATGTGAATTCGTTTTTCACATCGATCATATAATTTACACCATGCGCTGTATTAACTCGTCGAATATCCGAAAGGCGGTAGTCTTGATCGGTAGACAGTGCAGATAATTTTTTCACGTCCAAGGAGGCACGAATGAGACTGATTTTGTTGATGCGTGAAAAGTCCATCGCTGATTTTTAAGCTTGTTAGTTCACGTGATAAAAAATTTAATTCCGCTCTGTGCCGTATGATATTTTTGATATGGGCGATATCTTTTATGAGGCGATTCACACGTAATTTCAGCTCGCGTCGTTTTTTATGCATACGATCTGAATAGACTATTTTTCCGGTTTTTTGGTCCGGTGTCTTCGTATCGTACTACGGTACAAGATAGATGCGCTCCTTGCTGCGAATCATTTATATACGGACAGCCCCCCTCTTAAGAGCGAATATTCCTCCACCAACCCACCACAGATAGATCATATTTTTTGCGAAGCATGCAAAATTATGAAATACGAGACACCCACAAAAAGCGCGAGCGTGAACAACAGTTTTGAATGCAGTATACCTTTTTTTCTTCAAACTGATCACGGTTATTAAAACTTCTAATCTTATTAGAAACAGAATCAACCATCGCGCTTTTATCACAGCGGCCAATAAAGTCTTTGTAATAATTATCCACTATTCGGTCATTGCGCGACAAGTCGCTTGAAAATATGCTTCTGAACTTATCAATACCGAACCCAGAACACATATAATGAAGAAACATAATGCAATACTGTCCGCAACATTGTGAATCCGCACTCTGAAGTTGAGAAGTGTTGCATCTGAAGATTCTACAGTTCCTTCGGAGGCTGCTGAGATGCTGCGGGATGATCGGGGGCAATCCGTAGCTATCGAAGAACCAACCGACTCCATCTCGATTGACGTAGAAACCGACCCAGTGGGTACCTGGTTGTTTGTGTCCATCAGTATTAGCCACAAAGGCTGTTGGTTTACCCCACACCTTAGGGATACGGTCAGCCGGGTATACGCCTACTGTATGATCCTTGATGCCTTGAAGAGCGTGTAGAATTCGAAGACTGTTCATAATAATCGACCGTTAATCAAGACCGCTATTTCTCTTCACAGATCACCGCGATGGGCCGCATCGTTCTTTGGTAGTTCTATATTTCCGTAAAGAACCAATACGATCGTTGTGAGATAGCCATGCTTTAATTCTTAAAGCATTGTCGAGAGAGCATGCGTACACGGTATTTTTTTTTTCACGTAGCATCCCATGATGAATACACGTTGTTATAGATTCAGAAAGATTGTGAAATGACGGCTCCTCAAAGTCATTTTCCAGATTTATAATGAAGCACCCTGTGAGCTGTTCTAGATATTTTGATTTGGTTGAGCCTCTAGTGAAGACTCGATCAGCACTCAGCACAGCCTCTTTCAAAATATTGTTTATGTCTTGCAGGCTTGTAGAGCCTTCAGACCACTTAACCCCGTGGTAATACCGTTGTAACCACGAATTTTCTCTTTTCAAATTATTCGGTAGTTCATTATAGTTATGAGGAGGTTTTATTAGCCAGTGGCCCGTGTACGAGCACTGCACAGACGCTATTGCAACTTCTTTTGGTATGAAAGAGCGCTCTTTATCTTTTAAGCCCTGTATATCTACAATGATGTTCATGGTAGCTCTCTTCAGCAGCAACTAACCATTTCACTGTTTAGAGAAGCTCTTTTTTATTCAACCGCTGAAGTCCACAATTACTTGCCGTGACGCATCAATCTCCAACACATTATCATACTCAGCATACACAACGCAGTTAACAGTTGTACTTAACGCTTCCTCAAAACGGACCTCAATTCTGACACTACCATGGCGTACCAGATTCCAGTGGGTGTTACTATTTGCCGAAAAATCGGGTGTAAGATCAAAAGCAAAGAGACAATATCCTAGAGGGTAATTACTACGCGAGACCGTGTTCCCTTGATTTAAAAAATGAATACCTGTACCTGAAAATAAAGTATGATAAGCATCTACGTATAGCCCCGAGGTACCAAAGCGCGGCTGTAGAGGTTTTGACGGTATTTGATTACCGTCCAGATACAGAGAAAGATAATTAATTTTATAATTATCGAAATTGAAGGGGTTCAGCGCTCTATTACCGTTGAAAGCCTTATTATCGACAAATCCTATAATGATTCGCTTAGGTAACTGCCCTAATATGACGTTGTCTAAGGTATCACCATGTACCCCTGCATGCATTGATATAGCTTTAACCTCTACGCGTGTCAGCGGGTACTTTGCGGTTGTTTTGGTCAGAGCCCGGGCGTGAGCTAAAAGAACACCTGGAGCTATTTTTGCCCTTCTTACAAGAAGAGACGCCTCACTAACATGAATATTATAATCAGGTGAGTTTGTCATAAGACAAAAAGCCTCATTTGTGCGTACAAGGCGTAAGCGCATTTCGACGCCGTTTATCAAGTACCTTTCTTGATTGAAGATATCGCAGTGCAGATGGCCAAGAAGGTCAATCTCACCACTACCTGTTAGGATATCTCTACGAGCAGCAAAACCTGTATTAGAAGACCCTAAAGTATCCATTTTACCAGCTGTATCACTATACCATAGAACAGTCGTAAGGTGTGACGATTTTGCACCAACACCATAATTCAATAATGTTTCAATGTATGCTCTGTACGCGTACGCGTTATTTGGAGGCGATACGAGTTTTTGGTTCAAGAAAATATCGACTTGATTAAACAACGAATGCAGTAAATTATTAACAGGGGCTACTTCCGATATTAATTCGGGCTTCGCATTTGTTGAAGTAATTTTAACCTTTAAGCTCAACATAGTATGCGCTAGATCAATGTACTCATCCCCCTGCCCTGGCACTACGAATTCAATAGGTGCATCATCAGTGAGAGATGATATAGGCTTATAGTACACCCACTGTGTTCCTTCTATAGTTGTTTGCGTTGGTGGTAACGTAAACAATTCAAGCTCTGATTTCATACACTCGCATGAATGTGTGTGTAAAAAAGCCATTTTTTCAATGAATAGATCTAAGAGAAAATATCAGACACTGTTCTTGATTTAGTTTTTACCTTCCTCTTTTTTCTTCTTATTGTTTTAAGACTGCCAGAAGATCTTGTCCTTCTAGCCGCTTTTTTTTTCTTTATACAACCGCTTCGCTTTCGTTGGGTAGAACGTGTGTTTCGCTTCTTCTTCTTTTTGCGAGCGATACGTCGCTGTGTACTGTCGTTGAAGGAATGCATCAGTTTACGAATTTTCGAGTCTTTATAACCTGAGCCACGCATCAGTTTATTAATTTTTTCTTCAGCTTTATGTTTTAAATTTTCACCCGATTCACGCAGCCTCGTTTTGAAGGCCTCTCGCGGCCGTACGCCAGTCTCTATATCGTTTATGACGTTGATACCGGACCTTAAAGCTTCTTTACCTACCGTTTGTGCTCCTTGTCTTAAGAGAGGTATGATACGTCGAAAAAGACCCCCTAAGAAACTACCGATCCCATGGCCCCGTTGGTTCGGGGAGCCAATGTATACATGGCTAATCCCGCCATAACCTGTTCTGGAACCGGCACCCGTCTGTGTATCAAAATATAAATCGTAATGATTCATTTTATTAGGTGTTAACCTACACGTTTGAACTGTAGCGTCACCGTCAGCGTTCCTCCCTCGAATGGTATAGGTTCCCCAAACTCGTCTCTTATATCAATATCTATTGTTTGAAAATTCGTACGTAACAAGGGTATGTAACGAGGTGGTGAGAAACTACGGATTTTCATAGAACCGTAGCTATAATTGTTAGAGGCGTCAGATGAAACGACACGTAATAAGGGTGTGTGTACATCTCCTGTAATATATGGTTCACAAATATCTGTATACACAAAGAACATATCAGGAATTCTGTTAGTCAAACTTGCAAGCCTTGGTGCTGTGTATGGTGATTTATGTTGTACCACAAGACCTATTGAATGCGTAAAACCTAAAATTTTGTTTAATATAGGAGAGAAGCGGAAAGAATGCTCTATATTTGTACAATTACGGCAGATGCGTGTTACAGTAATATAACCATTGCGCTCATATCGAAATTGAAGATGACCGGATACACAAGCCATTTCGTTAATCGTATCTAGTAGCGCATCTATGCTACGGTACACACCTGGTGGTACGCATACGTAATCGTCTATGAAATCAACATCAGCTTTCGTACCAGGAGTCACAACGTTTGTTACGATATTGATAAAATTTTCTTCGCCATCTTTCGGTATATGTAAAATAGTCATGGGTATATGTATTTCTGCTAAAGACACAGCCCATTTACCGTGCAAAGACATGCTTTGTGGTAAATTTGTAGTGTAGCGTGTTGTTGTATTTTCAGGGTAGTATTTCATACTGCTATTGCTAGGTAAAACGATATGGAATTCATCCTTCATTATGCCACCTTTTATTATACTTTCGACCTGATTGATGCAGTTACGCGAACTCTTGATAATTCCGGTTCATAAAAAATACCATCAATCTCTTCACCATGAAGATCGTGTAAAATATATACGAAAGGCTGCCGCGTTGTTGATACACGGTGTACTTTGAACAGCTCTTCACTCCAATTACCCTTGTAGCCTTTTGCAAAGGCTGCCTTCGCGCTACTGATACGTACAGTATCACCTACGCTGTATTTAGGAGCCCCTTGACTGCAGTGCTTTTTATACCGATGCATGAGATTCGCACGAGCTCTAGCAGCTGTGTGAAACGTTACAGAAGCTGGTGCCATTTTTATACCACTATGTAACGCATGATTATACGCGTGGATAATATTTTGTAAAACATCAATGTATCGTTTTTCCCTGCTAAAAGTAAAATAGCGCCACATTCTTTCTTTAAGTGTGCGGTTGAAGCGCTCAACGATCGAGGCTTTAATATCAGGGTTCCTCACCGTACGAAACCGAATGTTTTTACGCTTCAAAAGAGTTTGAAATGCATTACCCATAAATTCTTTACCTCTATCCGATTGTAAACAAATTGGTGATCTGCATGTATTACGCTTGTGAAGTACACGGGCAAAAGCTTTTGCTACAGATTCGGTTTTCTTATCGAATAGCGGTTCTACCCAGACGTATTTACTTAAAACATCTATAACCACAAGAAGATACACATAGCCATCGTTGTAATTTTTAATTGAACGAAGATCTACGAGATCCACCTCCCACACATCGTCTACGTTTCGCACATTATAACACCTACGCGGGAAACGATGCCTCACCACTTTATGCTTCGTGTAAGCATCCTGGGCTTCAAGCCAGTGCAACACTTTTTCACGAGGAATTTTTTTCTTCTTTCCTTCCTGTAATAATCTTCTTGCACCTGAAAAGGATGCTTCATGGCTAGTGTTATAGTAAACGCGTTTCAGCATCTTTCAGCTTATAATTTAATTTTTACCCAGTTTATGCGTTTTCTTTTACACTGATAACCAGAACCGTTTTGCGTACTTTGAACTGACCTATTGCTCTCGTTACCGCTGTAAAATTCAGAATGATCTTCTTCCTCTTCAACATCTTCTCTACTACTATCGCGACTCGGTCCTGCTTGTAATGTAGGGCTTCTGAGTGTTGAATTAGCTGTTGACGCTGCCCACAGCTCCTCATTACCAATGAACTCACGCGGCGTTTTTACAGATCTTAAAAACTGCGCAAATGTTTTACGGCCGACAGGTTTAGAGGTTTTTCGTGCTCGCATTGCGTCGTTGATCAGATCAACTATGTTTGAATCCTTCAGAGGTTTACCACGTATAGAAACAACACCCTCAGTATCCCAGGAAAAAAGGGACAAAGGTGTATTGTGCAAGCGACGTAATAAAAGTTTTGCTTTGTTACGAAATTTTCGTGGGACACTTTCGATTATAAGAGAGTCGTTCAAGCTTTCCCGGTTCATTTTTTTCTCCATGTTCTCCATGTTCTTGTCATTCTTCTTATCGTTCTGACCCGTTTTTTCTTTCTCTTTTAAATCTGTGATACCCTGCAGAGCTCTCTCACTAGTTGCAAAATGCAGGTAACGTTGTAGCACAGCCAGATAAGCACGCCATTTCTCCCGTGGGTCTTCGTACGATTCGTCTTGTAAAATTTTACTCATCTCAGCATCTAATCTAGCTAATGTTGCTTCAATAGTTTTGCCGATTAGCGAACCATGATGACACTCCTTAGAATCATTTTCATTATTATTAGGAATGAAACGATGCTTGTTATCTTTTTGTAGGGCTAAATGCGATAAGCTCTCTTCGGGAACGAGAATCATTTTTCGAGCATGTTCCATTATCAACGGTTACCTATGATATTAGACAAAAAACTACCCAATATCGGGGCTAATAAAAGGGGTAAAAAGCCGCCGCTTTGAACGACAATTTTTTTTTTACTTTTCCAACAACCTTTCCGTACAGCTAATTTACGTATTAAAGGTGCGTATCTTCTGAGTTTTTTTCTCTGACTGTTTTTGAGCGGTACATTACCTTTTAGTATATTCAAAGCACACTCACATATACAACGTGTTATACGTGTGTCGGCCTTACGCAAAAGAGCCCGGCGTTGCTCTGTGTTCAAATGCGGCAAAGCATGCAAAATAGTAAAATACTTTTTGCAAAAAGGTGATCCGCGACCCTCCATCACAATCGTATAACTGGTAGCTCGCCTGTTGTGTTACAGGTTTTAATCTTTTTCCGTGGTACGTAAACGTAATGGTATTGATCATCAGGAAAAATATTTGTACGGAACCTGCAGTTTTCAGGTGTTGATTGCTTCAAGTCCAGCAACAGATAACCGTGCGGCTTAGCTGTAGCATCGTAATATACCTCTTGCAAAAAGCGAGGATTTTCAGGACAAACCTGACGAGCCAAATGTTGTATTTGGGCACGATCACGAGGGTTTTTAAATATAACTATGTAATTAGCGTTAAGAGATATATCACGCTGCCCGCGACCCTGATGGAATAAGTTTTGTGTTAAAAAAACAACACTTAAATTTTTATGGTGGCTCCCCTTTGTGAATAGATCAACTACACTGTTATTCGACGCCTCGCGCATTAAATCGTCAATAATTATGAGCTTCGCACGCACATCATTAGCGTAATCTGAAGACTGCGGTAACCCCTCACGAAATTCAATCGTATCATATTCTGTATAAGCCATCTGCCACTCAGAATAATAGAAAATAATTCTTTCGAATGGCACGCTACTCATACGCGTAATAAATTTAAGAAATTTTTTAACGAAATATGTTTTACCGCAGCCTGTAGGTCCAGAGATTACAGATGTCCAGGGGTGTGACCACCGTGTGTCCAACATTATGAATGAGTAAAATGCTGTACGCTTACTTATAAATAAGCGAGGGGGGTTTTTTTATCAGATGGTAATGCAGACGCCTCACAAAGGAATGAATCAAAAACAGAAAAGTAATTATTTTATTTTCTCATTCAGTTTTATTATTTCATAGGCCCCTACGTATAAAAATTACCTACAAACAATAGCCATAAGGAAGCGACCCGTATTCACCATCACGCCGGCGTTTCACGCTCGCTGGTTTACATTTTTTAGTTTCCGTGCGCGTTATCACGTGGTGAAAAGCTGTGCGTCTTATAGCATCATATTGTAATAAAACAGGCTCTTCTCTTTCCCCCACAATAAAAGAACGTATTGATTTATAGTTAATTAGTGCGCTATTACTAAAATTAAGTGTTATACCTTTGACCTTACAAACTTCTGTTTCTGACCCGTTAGGATTGTGAACAACGAAAGCATAAAATTTAGGACCGCCAGAAACGAAACTCTTTATGTAACACCCCTTGCCATAGCAAGTCAACTCATCGGTCAAATCCCCTAACATTTGACCCGTTGGTGGTTCGAATTCGTCAGGACAGTTTTTCGTCACATATATAACCGAATCAGTATCACAGTACAGTGCTCTTTTATCAAGCAACTCAAGATAGCTGTAGAGCTTCAAGCGAGCTTGAGCGGTAGTATAAGCAGCTATCACGCTGCTCGCTATACCCGATGGTTCGATCGTATCATTAGTTTTAACGTGATTAACGTATAATATATCATTATTTACAGGCAGAATACCTGTAATTATGGTTTCAGGGCTTGTCAACATTTCCATTAATTTTTTTCTCGTTGAAACAATGGTCGTTTGGGGTAGATTTTCACGCTGACCGAACTTACCCCAAAATGAATTTAAACACAGCTTAGCAACGGATCTTAAACCAGGGTTTTTTTCAATTGAATCATGATTCATTTTAATTCCTTCCGATTTTTCAAATTCTTCAATATAAGCTTTACGTGCAGCATCACTCGTTAAGCAGTTTTCAGGCCAACCGCTCGCCTCCTGTTTGATTTTCAAAAAGGTATTAATATAGTCCGTAAAATGGCCGCCTTCCTGTGTATCACGGTTCAATTGCGTTACCTCATACTGCCATATCTCGCTCACGCTCATTATGATGTAGCCTACGGAGATAGCTTTCTGTAATTCATCAACTACCCAGGTACCTTCAAACACCCTATCATCTGTATCATCATGCATACAATCGTTTTGGTTCATAATTTCACAGCAAGTGCGACACAATGCGAATAGTAGACGGTTATGCATGCGTACTGGTAAAACAGGGTGATAAAGATTCCTCGGTGGTAGTACAGTGCATTTCACGATACCCTCAACTCTAGAGAGATCTGTATTATGCGGTCCCGTCAGAACCTTACACTCATCGCCGACATATACTTTTGGATGGCCTACAGGGTACTTTCCAAATTTACAAATATACGGGTAAAGGGAGCAGACGTCAACATAACGTATTTGCTCCATATCGTTTGCGTCATATAGTGTTACCATATTCTCTGTACGACCACCAAAAAAAGCATCGCGGGGGTCTAGGGGGTCTGTTCTAACCAAAGGGTGGTTACATAAAAAAGAGCTCATTCGCGTGTTTTCTTTTATCATTTGATCATACTCGCATTCCCAAATTTCTTTCAAGTTATGATTACCCGAAAGGATTCGATTACGTATGATGACTGTTTTCTCAAAGCGTTCATGCATAGACAAACCATCGCTTTGTTTCAGATCTCTGTTTGTGGGGTAACAGCGCAAACAACCGTGCCAATAACATCCATGAAACTGTAACACATGTGATATACCGTTAGTTTCGTAGTACCCATCAACTAATAAGTTTTGAGGTAGTTTAAATTCACGACCTCTACACGCGTGTACTATAGGGTGTCCGAGAACATGCTCCATCCAAACTAGCCATGCAATTGCTTTTTTTGACTGATTATGAGCCCATCTATAACCGCCTGTTGGTATAATACCTATCGTGTTATCTTTCAAAAAGTTTTTACGATAAATACGAAAACAAGCTGATGCTATCGTTGTACTTTCATCAAAAGGGCACACACGGCCGCTCGTCATAAACATATCACGAAAAACCATACAAGCGCGTCTCAGTATCGTTACATCGTCCCGACAATAGTTAACTATTTCCTTTGCAAAGTCAAAAATATAGCCGTTTTCTTTTGATTGCCGATACCACGTCATAAGCTTTTCGCGGTCGTTCTTACTCATCGTTTCAGGCGAATAGTAATCTATAGTTGGTAATTCACCAACATAATTCTGATTTTCGGGTTTGTTAAATAAATGAGGGAATATACCTTTTGCTATTGGTCCTGTAAGGCCGAAAGCTTTCGGTAAAGCACTCAGCGGCATGTGAAAGTAGTTTAAGCTGTCGAGAAATACAAGTTTTTCAAGGCGCATAGAAATTATTTTGGTGCCATTCATTATTAAAGAGGGCAGTTGTGTTTTTTTTTCTTCAATTAGATATCGCAAAATAAACTGTGCGTCAAAACCACCGGCGTTGTGTGCTATACAAATAGTGCGCGAAAAACCTTTGACTTTTTGCATTGCTAGGTTGACTAACGAGCCTACAGGGTTATACCGAAAGATAAATTCGCGTTGCCCGCAATATACACAGGGCTCCGAAATATTGTTGTTACTACTGCAAAATGCACAGACACGCTGTGCTACACATAAATTAGGAACATGCAAACGTGTAGATTCAGCACCACGTACAGGCGTGCATTGCTGTGTTTCGAAATCGTAAAAAATGAAAAGTACTTTTCCTTGTTTTTCAAATAAGTGTACAGGTCTCATGAAACAAAGATGATTGTCTACCTGCACGCTTCTACATGTCTTGCAAAAAGCTGTTCCACATAAATGCTTCTTTTTTTCCGCCGGTCTTACAGTTTTGAAGCACACGGTACAACGCTTGACCGTAGCGCAAACACTGGTTTTAGCTTTTTTTTTCCCGGGCAAGATAACTGAAACGTGATTATTAAAGCAGGCTATACCATAAAATTCTCGTTCACAATCATTGCATTCTATAATGTTATTTGAAGCAGTATCACACGGAGGCGTAGTGAAGCAACGAGGGCATTTTTTTTTTTTACATCGGTGATCAAGACGTCTGCACTGAGCGTTACAAGACGAGCAGAAATCTCTGCACCCCACAGCCCCTCTAAGATTCAGGATCGGTTGAAAATGATTCGATCTTTCATAATACAAAATATTCAATGTGTGCCGAATGGTACCCCGCAACTCTAAAACCTGATGTGTACCATCGAATAAAGGTTCTGCGCGCCGACCCAGGGTCAAAAATTCGTAAACAATGATTGCAACACCGTCTTGAGCCAGATAATTTTGATAACGAGTGATTTCATATACGCCGGCGCCACGTAACGGAATAGTAATACCTGCTGCGTTAGTCAGTTCCGTTGCCTCTAACAGCTGCATAGAGCCATTAAGCTGTCTTATTTTTTGCCATTTAGTGTGTAAAGCACCGGTGCGTATTTCACCCCGTTCAGCATACGCAAGAGCCGTTACTAATGATCGTGGTAAACACAGGTTATCATTATTTCTAATTGTCAGAATGGATTTTTTAGCAACATCCTCATGGGTTAGCCCTTTTCTACCCGACCCTTCAACACCTTTGACAATACATGTTTTAATTTCAAATTTTTCAATAATATCGAGTGATGCCGCGCTTTGAGCTATACTAGTTATCAGGTCCCATATATCAGCGAACGTACAATCCCGCACAGGTCTGAAGGATAACCACGCAGATCCCTGCGGTAAACTATCTGATGAAAACGACATCCCCACGAAATCTTCACCGTTGCAGGAGCCTGTTATGAACGTTAAAAGATCGCGAAACGCTCCTTCTAACCAGTGTAACACGTTACACCCTGGTGGTGGCGGTACAATCCGTGCTATTATTTCCTTGCCTCGTACTTTGAATCGCTTAAAATAACGTCTTGAATCAGCCAGAAGTTCAATACGTATACCGGGTGGGCGTACATCACCAAAAGCATCGTCTTGATGCGCACCACCGCCTGTTTGTATTTCTGAAAAAAGAACATATATTAAAAACTGTAACAGGCCAATACTCTTAACGGTTTCTCTTGTCAGTCTTTGTTATTATATTACAAATACCTACGGTCAATAGCATGATTAGTAATATTAGATCCAGAAGGCATCAAATTAAAGTCTCGCTTGTGTCACAACCTGTTATGTAAAAAAGGCAACCTTATTTCTCTGTTGAATCTGTTCATAAAAATTAATATTTACCAGTATTGTTAGAAGAGGACGCATTACTGTGCAAATTATTATCAACTGCAAGCTGTTCAAGCAACGCTTCAGCACACAAACGGGTTTCTCGTTCTTCTTCTTCGGTTTGTTGTGTGAGATCAACTTCTATAGGATACACCCAAGCCTGATTTTCACGGTGATCAAAATACACATCTCTTATATTGTTTTCGAACTGCGTTGTTTGGGCCTGTTCGTCATCAGCAGCGTTAAGAGTGTGCAAACCCTCACCTCCACAGTCAGCTGTTATTTTGATCATGTATTAGTTATTATTAAAGCAGTGATTAAAATATTGGTGTTATCGGTACTTACAAGCAACATCGTCGTTGGCTGTTCTAGGAAGCGCAGCTGAAAAGTCCGATAAGTAATCAATAATACGATTCACAATTGCCGTCTTTTCCTCAATATGTCCGCTAGGCATACGTATTACAGAGCTATTGCTCTCATCAGAAATCTCCGAATAATCAAGGTCAATGATAGGCCGTCTTGTTTCTTTTTCTATGTTACTCGATGTACTGGTGCTCGGTTCTACTACTTCCGGTTGTGCCCGTAAAACCTCTTCTTCCGCAATCAGGGCGCTTTGAATAAGAGCCTCTTCTTCGTCACGTGAGGCGTTGAAGAAACACCTATAATCTTTAGCGATTCAAATTACTCATTGAGCTTCACCGTGATACACAACACAGTGTGCTTTAAGCACTTACTTCTGTACTCCTGAACGAGGTCTTTGACGGCCGGTAAACTTTCGTGATTTCGGCGCACAAGCTCATTGTACACGCACTCTAGTACACAATACCCCTTAAAAAAACCTCTGTTGTAAGCCGTTATTATACCGCGTAGAGGCATCCACCATATAACATATTTTAAGCGCGTAATTAAGCACTTTTTCCGAAGATGATATAAATCGTTACGCCATCTTTCATCAACACGGCGCCTAAGTTGACTACTACAGCATATAGCCAAACGCAAGAGCTTCAAAATGCATGTACGAATAAGGACTGCATCTGTCATCGTGGTTTAGCAGTGAAATTATTTATCGCGACACGGTTGAACGAAGACTGGCTCTCCGCCCGTTTTTACCGCTCGCTCATTTTTTACCTATCTCTCTGCTTATGTGTGTATGTGCTCTTATATGCTTATTCAAGGGTACATACTTAATAGCAAAAATGTTTTCTTTTCCGTGAGAGGATTCATTTCTGCAGACACAACGAATACATCTCTTTTTCATTAAACTAAGGTTGCGTTTACATTTTGCGCGGATCTCTTTTTCAGTAAGCTAGGCCTGCCTTATATTATCAGCAGCTAATCGCGCAAAGCGGTCCTCTATTGAATTAATTGCAGAGCAAAAACGCTGCCTCTTTTACACTTTCTTTTCTAAAATACATAGAGGTGGGCTTGCAGAATCTGCAGAATCTACTATATGAAAGAGAGGCGCTGCATGCACCGTACCGATAGTTCTTCTGTATTTCTTTCTCCCTCCCGCTTATCGGTATGTAAGGGTGTAGCCTTTGTTATAACTCTGCCTTTATCACCATCGCTGGCTCCGCTGTATTTCTTGCTCGCTCCCTCTCACAGGTATATGCGTATGCAGAATTTACTATAGGAAAGAGAGACTCTGTATGTATCGCACCGATGACTCTTCTGTATTTCTTTCTCCCTCCCACTCATCGGTATATAAGAGCACAACCTCTCTGTCTTTATCATATGCACCAACGTGTAAGAGTGGAAAAGAGATACGACGGCATCGTTGGCGTGATAGAGACAGGGTTATTTTCCTCTCAAACAACAAAACGTCATGCTGGGGGCGTATATCTCGCGAGACGCTGGCGGCTGTAACTTGAGCATTAAGAGCTGAGCGCAGGAAAGAGACGGTGGGAGAAAGAAAGAGAAAGGAGTATTGATAATCGTATAGATGTGCTTCCTTTTTATTCCTGTTTTTTCAAATATCTCGAGAACGGTGCGAGATACGCGAAAACCGAGAAAATTTTGGGGGTTTTCTAAAGGGGGAACCAAAGAGGTCCAGTGGTTCGAATGGCGTAACAGTTTTTCAAAATTCTCTTTTTTTTTTAAAAATATCTCGAAAACGGTGCGGGGTATGGAAAATACAGACGGGCCTTCTGAAACGCAGCGTTTTGAAAAATCATTTGAGCCGACAATTTATTCCAGCAGAGTCTTTAAGATGTTCGACATTTTTGTTGTTTTATACATATATTGAGCCAATCTCAAAACACCCGAAAAGAGAGAATTTTGAAAAAGTTGTTAGGCTATTCGAACCACCGGGCCTCTTTGGTTCCTCTTTAGAAAGCACCACAAAATTTTCTCAATTTTCGCGTATCTTGCACTGTTCTCGAGATATTTGAAAAACAGGAATAAGAAGGAAGCACATCTATATGGTTATCAATACTCCTTTCTCTTTCTTTCTCTCACTGTCTCTTTCCACGTGAGTTCTTCTTCCAATGCCCCGTGCCGGTGCTAGGGTTACACGAGCCAGCATCTCGCGAGATATACTTCTCCTGGCGCCTTATTGCCGGCGCATAACCAAAACACTGAGTTTTCGCTACCGCGTGGTATATATTATTCGAAGCTCGTGGCTTGGATCAGCTGCTTTTGTAATGAAGCTCTTTTGATCAGAGCTCCTCGACAAAAATGTCGAACGCCCTAAAGAGAGCGTTTTGAAAAATTTTTATACCATTCT
This sequence comes from Venturia canescens, assembly GCF_019457755.1. Lineage (NCBI taxonomy): Eukaryota > Metazoa > Arthropoda > Insecta > Hymenoptera > Ichneumonidae > Venturia > Venturia canescens. The sequence goes on along the minus strand of NC_057425.1, from coordinate 22,501,331 downwards.
CTTAAATTTTCTCAATTTTCACGTATCTTGCACCGTTCTCGAGATATTTGAAAAACAAGAATAAGAAGGAAGTACATCTATACGGTTATCAATACTCCTTTCTCTTTCTTTCTCTCACTGTCTCTTTCCACGTGCGTTCTTCCTATGGTCCGTGCTGGTGCTAGGGTTACACTCGCGAGATATACTTCTCCTGACGCCTTATTGCCGGCGCATAACCAAAACATTGAGTTTGCTACTGCAGGGTATATATTACTCGAAGCTCGCGGCTTGGATCAGCTGTTTTTGTAATGAAGCTCTTTTGTCCAGGGCTCCTCATCGAGGAGCGAGAGCCTACTATAAAGAGTATATTACATACCGCTCGTGATAGATCTTCTACATACAATACACTCTCAATGTGAAGAAAGGTGTGAAATTATCACCATCCACTTAACCTCTGAGCTCATCATCAAGGAAGACCTCCGTTTTCCCCTCCCCCTCGCTTTGCCCGTGGCTTATTCGAGACAATCTTTTAATCACTCATCAAGTCAGTCTCAAAAGAACGCTCGTACTAATTACACCTCCCCGAGTTTTTCGCTATTATTATTATTATTTACAAATCTCTGTGCCATGTACCCGCGTTATTCAGATTTTTTGTTCATCGAGAATTTTTTCCGCTGCCGTGTCGTGTTAGTAAATAACACCCGAAGTGTATTTATCCGCACACGAGCTTTGGAGAAAACGCTGAAGCATTACACGCGCCTCATGCAGCAGTACTATGGGGACCTCAAAGCTGGGACGCATCTGAGTGCTCGCGAAATCAAAGCGGGTGTGAACTGTGTTGTGTCGACGCCCTGGAGCCCTGCAGTATACCGTGGCGAAGTCATAAATATTGACAGCTACGGATGCGTCGAGGTCTATCTCGTGGATTTCGCCGAGAGCGCCTTTTACGATATGAACAGTTTGTATGAACCCGTAACGCTTTTGACCGTCATACCGGCGCTTCTTATAGAGTGCGCTATTGAAGGTCTGTTCAATTATTGTGAGCATGAATACGTGACGCGCGCTCTTTCCGCGATGTGCGAGGGACATTTTTTTAGAACCCAGGTGGTCACGCATACAGATGGTGAACATCTTAGTGTTTTGCTCTCCGACACCGTCGAAGAACGCGATATAACAACCGAGATTATTCAGAATGTCGTGCACCCCGATGACGTTTTGTTTGGCGATGAGGGATACGACGACACCGAAGAGTGAGCGCGCGCGCGCGCGTGTGTGTGTGTGTGTGTGTGTGTGTGTGTGTGTGTGTGTGTGTGTGTGTGTGTGTGTGTACGTGCGTGTAAAAATAAAACGGACTCTGGCTAAATCATGAACAAGGCGCAGAAAAAGCGGTTGCATCGAAATGGTGAGTTTTTGATTTTTCGGTTTGAAAATTAATAAAATGACAAAACATATGGGTTACTATGACGGCTCCACGCGCCCCACCTCCACACCCACCCCCACCTCCATCACCTCCCCCCACCACTCGAAAAAATCGAGCTGGCAGGGGAGGCCGAGGAGTGGGGGTAGGAGTGGGGATGGGAGTGGGGGTCGCCATAGTGGCCCACATACTACTGGCATTCTGTATAACGCATATATAGATATACAGAATGCCTGTTCGCTATTTTAGGCCTTCTAACTCTTGAGCTCCACCCGCGGTCGGCCTAGCAGCTGGAGGAGCCGACATCGTTGAGCCAATCAGAATGCGTAGAGACACAACTCTACTACCACTAACTACGTCAAAACGCGTATACGTATACGTCGAACTCGTGATGTGTCAGTAACTTTTGCATAATCTTGAGCCCGTGCAAAGTTTTTTCTCAGCAAATACGCCACCGAGAATGCTGATTTTGGGCTCATTCGACAGAGAACTTCTTAATTAGCTTAAAGTTCAATTTTCAAAGCCGTACATAACTCATGAGCTTCGCAATTAAAGAAAATCACATGGCAATTTTACCCCCACCACCGCGAATCGTTTTATTCAGGGCTGTCAATGTACTTGTCCCGAGACTCTACCGAGTCTCTTGATGGCCCCATGGCAACGTGTCTACCGTTCCAGGTATAACATAGCGCTTGTCATCGTGTGGACTTGGAGCGATTTTCGTCTCCGTGATCGTATAGACATTATGTAATGTTGAGTGAATTGAAGATTGACAACGCTTCATTTCAGTCTACTCACCGAGGCATTTCACATAATCATTATGGCCCCATTGTTCTCATCTTTCATGAGACCCGGGACCTTTTTGTTGACAAGCGGTATGCCATCGACGTTGTCTGGGGGATAGTCACTGGTATCATATTTGTCGAGATTACATTTCATGTCCCCATATGCATCTTCACACTCAATATGGTAAATTAAACTATCAGTATCTGTATACATGACTTTACATTTATTCTAATACGTCGGCATCATGAACTCGTGATGGAATTCATATAAACAAGTTTTTGAAATATCTAAAATGGACATGCCGACATATATCGGTTTGTTAAACATGACTTGGAGATTTCGCAACTCTACAGCGATTAAATTTTCCGCAAACATACTTCGACTGTGAAAGTTAGGTTTAGCAATCATAGCTTCTGCTCCATATCGGCCTGCCCATTTCCTTAAAAGTTTAACTTGAACGTGACTACGAACATCCTCCATGGTTTTTGCAAACACAGCATTATTCATTAATTTGAACAGATTTTTTTCAAAATCATTATTCGCACGTGTACGAAACTGTGTATTCAAATCAATGTATGTTTTGAGCCAGGAAGATTGCTTAAACTTCAAGACTCTGTGTATTTTTGTGGTTTTCAAACCATGTTTCGAACACTGCTGTAATGCACGATAATGTATGACATATCGTTTTTTCGCATTCACCGTTGCAAGAAGCTTCTCTTGCTTCGTGCCCGGAGGTTTGTCATGCGTTGGACAAAATGGCAAATCACTATGTGCATTGTGCAAGTGTTTTGGATATTCCCAATCAACCTCCAGTATATAACCAATTTCAGAGTCAAGTGGATGAAACTCGATGTTGAAGTTTGCAATGTCTTCAATCCATTCGAAATCTGCATAAGGCAGTGGTTGACTCATCGCCCATCCATACAAATTGTTAACATCGAAGTACATTAAATATAATGATGGAACAGATGGGTCATACGAGTTCATGTACTTGGTATTGGCACGGGCATGTGTTTTGGAGCATTGACTAAGACCACCTCGAATACCTCTCTCCACGAACAATACCATATATATGAATGTCTGTGAGCAATTCAAACTTTACTTTGGTATATTTCATCATGGCATCCCAGGTATATCCGGGGAGAGTGTAGTAAAACGCAGGGTCAAGACCATAACTTTTTAGATAAGTATCGCGGAAATTCTCAAAGATATCGGCTAATAGTAATACGTCAGTCTTCAAGTATAAATCGCTGTATTCACCGAGCGTTCGCGTTGAAAATCGTTCCCATACATTTTTCGCATGTGCATACTCCTTTTCGGAGACTGTCGAATCAGTTAACGAGCTGTGAAATGCTTCCCGCGGTGGAAGCTCCGTTTCATTCAACTTTTCAAAGCCATCAATATACTCGTACGGGAAGACACCTTTCCTCGTCAATAAATGAAAATCGTTCACATCTTGAAATTGTGATTTTAACGTTGCGAGTTTGTCGGCAGTTAAAAATGATGCTAATTTATCGAGACTCGTACTGCGAAATCTGAAAGAGTCGATGAAACGTAATTTTATATTTTTCCGCGTGTCTTTCGTTGTTTGAACCGTTTTCGAGAAGGAGATGTACTCTTCTTTTGTTATCGGAAGCAAATCGATTTTTCCCGCAAACGCAGTCGCAACTTCTTTTATGATGAAATGCGCGTCATAACCGGATAAATTATGAAAAATTATTGGCATGAAAAACGAATTTTGATAGTTTAAATTACAATTTGAATGAGCCGGACCTCTGAATTGGCCTGTCAGATGGCAATGATCGCGAACACGCTCATCACCCTCGACAAAAGGTTTCTCGCAAATATGACACTCTTTGTCTTCCCGAAATTTCTTCCACTCTTGCGGAGTCAATTGTTTCATTGGAACGTTCGTTAGGAGAATTTTTTCAACGCGCAAAGCTTATTGTTTTAGTTCTTCGACGAACCATTCCACGCGGACCTCACCTCGGCGCTCGTGATATCCCGATAGTGAATCATCGTAAGAGCACTTTACATAATATCCAACGCTAAAGACGCGATGATGTTGGATCTTGTTTTTCTCTCTCTCTTCAGCGCTGGTCTTCTCCAAGATACATTCGATATCGGCGTATACCACGAACGGGAGACGCTCCTTCCGATTGGCGTTCGTGAATTCCAGCCATTTGTCGTTTTCACCCGGTAGTCGAACAGCACAATCGTTGAGTACGCCACAATCCACCTCATGTGACTGCAGCTTTTCGATGGTTGCGAAGTAATGGAGGCATCTGTAAAATTTCAAATAATTTTTAATATTACATCATAACGGTGAAGAAGAAATGACTACAGTCGTATTAATTTACTTACCGATCACAGATGAATTTCTTGTGTCCATCAGCATTGAGTTGTGAGTTGACAAGCCGGGATAAATTCTTGATGTAAGCAAAGTGTGAAATTCCACATCCCCACACGTCTTCGACGTAAAGCAAGTTGACATGTCGTTCTTTTTTCTCCTTGCTCACCCGCACTGGCAGAATTACATCCTTCTTCTCACTATACACATTGATTGAGAGATTATTCAATTTTTGAAATCACCCAATTTGATCCAACGTCATAGGAAAGTTGATACCTTGGAGATTAAATATCGTTGAATAATGCGGATATGAAGATATGCGATCACTGTTTTTTTCTGCTGGATGAAGTGCAGCAGTCATTGCCCATCCGAAACACGCATTATCTCGTGATTTCACATTCACGACTGCTTTCTTCAAGAGTATGCGTTTCGCCAATGGAATGTGACATCCCGCACGCAAAGCATTGTACTTGTTAATGTTCACTATTAGATTGATTATTGATGTTAGGGTCCAGCCACTGTCACTCTCCTAGAACTCCTCGAGCGATTTCAGAGTTGGCTCCACGACTCGTTTCTGATACCACTCTCTCAGATCCGATGTTGTAAAAAGTTATCTCTCAAGTTATCTCGTCGTGTTGACTCTTTCGGGGTTCGATACTTACTAACTATTCAAGCCAAAGATTCAGCCCTTTTCGGAAGCATCGACGGAAGTCGTTTTTGGTCATTTAGATTTAAATATGGAAGGGAGGGAGAGATATGATGGAAAGAAAAAGTTTTCGAGTTCAATCCAGCATCTCAGATCATAAATTGTTTCGACTCGCGACCATCTTTTTTCGTGACACCAAATATCGCTCCAACGTCTGAACAAGAGTCGCTTGCATACGCAGCCATTGCTCCGCGTAGCAACGTCGGTGAAAAGAGACATGATGCGGTCGAGTTTTACGACACAGTCCCTCTCGTGTTTACTCTTTCGGGGTTAATAGTCAAACCGAAGATTGAGCCCTATTCGGGAGCATCGACGGGGGGCCGGAGCATCAATGTGATCTTCCATCGAAGACGTATTCCAATGATCATGGCATCGACGCAACGATGGAATTTCAACGTCGGATTTGTAGTAATATGGAAAACGCTCCCACAAAACATCCGTAAAGTCACTGAAATATTTCTTGAACGTTGATGGTGATATAATGAGCAGTTCTTCCGCCGTCATTTCACGAGGGCTCCGTATACAATAAATTGCATAAATATTCACTAGTTGTTCCATGATCCAACATTTTTCATACTCTCGACGTATTGGTCCTAGAGCATCAATATGAGTGGACATCCACGGTGGATTAAAATGATCGTGACAATATTGATAAGACTGAACTTCACTATCACTCTTCAAATGTTCAGGTAATCGATCCTATAGCGATGAAATGAATTTACCATAATATTTTATGAGCAGAATCTTAGGAATTGATTCGAGTTCATTTTTAGTCAGCATCCAATGTTCTTTCAACGGATGGATCGCATACATACTCGCACATCTATCCATCTTGAGAACACTTTTCATACTGAAGTCTTGAAAAAAAAACAACAAAATGTCGAAAAAATCTTGAGACCTCTTATAGAATTATTGTAGAATAATTTTGCTCTTGAGCTGCAGATATTTCCCTATCCGGCCCGCATATGAGCGATGACGAACCAATGGCATTTCAAACTGAATGTTCTCATCTCGACATACACCCAGAGTTCAAATATTTTTTTCTCGTTCACTCCGTCTCTCTCATGCTTTTGCTCTCTACCGTCATTCTATCTCTCTCACATCTATCTCTCCAACGGCAGACCCTTCGTTATGCCCCCCCCCCCACCCCTCCCCTCCCTTATCTGCATCCGAGGCGAAGACAAATCCGTAACGCACTGGTCATAAATTAATTAAATGTCACACACGATTTTTCTCATTCCATCTCTCTCACACTCACTATCGGCTCTATCTCTCCTTCTTTTTCAAGGGCCGTGAGAATGTGTGCGACACACACACACGGCCCTACGGCGCGCGGCTTCCCCCTTCGCTGCCCCCCTCTGGCTCTGGCGCTTCCCCGCACACCGGTCCCCCCTCGCCACCATTTGAGCCAGAACTGGTATAGCCTTACTACTGACAGCGCACTTCAAAGTGAACAGAACTCAAAATTGTTTCATGTATCTTCGTTTATATATTGCAGTCGGAACCAAAAAGTGAAAAGATTGGCACACCTACGCTTCACAGAAATATCAAAGTTCATAGATATTCGCTGCATGCCAGTAATACAAACTTTGATGCTATGGGGCATACCACTTCAAAATTCCATGAACCACATTCTTGAAACTTATTATGTCACATTCAAGAAGAAAAGTGACAGATACGCTGCATGTTGAAGCAAGCAAAATGCTGTATTTTTGTATGTCTCCATGGTTATACGCAGACAAAATATTTGATCACATCCGAAAATTATGAGACGTAGACTTACACACATGAATTTTTCAACCCATGATGCCAATCGCAAACAAGGTCTGGAAATACTCAACATACATGTCGCTTCATGACTTTGTCGCACTTTAGAGGTGTTCATTGCATTTCGAAGATACGAATTTTGATATCATGAAAATTAACCACCCAATGACTTATTGAAATAAATTTCCAAATTCATTGTGCAATAACTCAAGTGAATATATCTATGCACTTACATGGCGAAAAGATTTTTCTAAAACTCGGGTGTATAAACAAGCAATCATGAAAACTTTTTGTTATGAATTTTCCAATTTATTGAAATCAATATGAGGGAATAGAAATACGAAAGTCACTCGAATTAAATTGGTATGGATATACTGTAAGCTAAGGAGGTGGGAAAATTAAAGGGGCCGGTGAACACAGCCAAACGAAATGAAAGAAAATATGACCACAATACATTGAATTAGACACTTACTTGACCTAAGTTTTTCAAACTTTATTTGCATTCATTTACATACAACCACGCATCAAGAGACTCGGTAGAGTCTCGGGACAAGTACATTGACAGCCCTGTCGTCTGCTGGCCAGAGACTCTCGCCGAGACTATACTTTCTCTGAATAAAACGATTTGCGGTGGTGGGGGTAAAATTCGCTTGTGATTTTCTTAAATTACGAAACTCATGAGTTATGTACGGCTTTGAAAATTGAACTTTCAGCTAATTAAGGAGTTCTCTGTCGAATGAGCCCAAAATCAGCATGATCAGTGTCGTAATTTCTGAGAAAAAACTTTGCACGGGCTTAAGATTATGCAAAAGTTACTAACACATTCAGGATTTGACGCATCTGTATACACGTACTCCAACCGCTACAAACATAGGCCCCTTGGCTCCCATCATCACCAATCCCTGGTGAGAGAAATTTTGCTGCAACCAATGAAGGGTGAGAGAATTTTTGGGCTAATGACATTCAATAAAAAGAGCCAGGAAGTTTGGCGGAAAGCTGAGGGCTCGAGAACTCGAAATCACTCGAAAGTCACCAGCCGAAGTTTCACGTCGTGTTGACGTTTGGGGTTATGATGTTAGGAAGTGCGTGCGGGAAAATAAAAATGATTTTCGCGTCATCTAACAAAGTGTATACTGATATTTATTTTGTTAAAACTTGTGGTATACCGAACCGGTATAAAAGCAGCAGCGTAAATGTAGACCGTGATCTGTGTGTGAAAATGAAAAATATAAAAAAAAGCGCGGTGCTTATGTCAACGAAACTTTTCAATATTTCACATTCATAATGTGAGAAACTCCAATCGAATAAATGTTTTCTAATTGATTTCTTGTGTCATCATTATTTTTGAATATTCCCATATCATGCTTCCTATTGAGTTTGGCTCTGCTCTTTCCGATCCTTGTTTTGACTCCATTGGTTTGCAGCGGATCGATACATATTATTAATTCATTGCCTGAGATGTGTCCTCTGATTTTCTACTAATTCTTCATGCTGATTGTGGTAACGTGATTCAAGAGGTTTCCAACTATGATCATCAATCGCACATTTTGTACATCAGATTCTCAAAACAATTTCTGGTCTTGATATAAGTGTAGTTATATTTTTTCCACCTGGTCTGTTGAGTAATAAATTTTGAAACTTGTTCCAAAAAATCTTTGGATGCTTATTTTTGCTGATAATATGAAAAGTTGAATCTTCGGAATGCGGTAGACAAACACAAATGAAGACAACAATACTTAGGGAATGACGTGTATGTTGAGTATGATTCCTAGTGTGCAAACTGCAAATGTGGAATTATTGGTGAAAACATTCATTACGATAAGTCTATAGGTGCTCAGTTTTGGATGCGATTAAGTATAATACCTGCCAACATCATGGGAACCTACAGAATTTCTGAATGTTATGTGCACTATGTCATTTTCGTGTAACATCATGACTTATTCTAACAACTTTTCACTTTAATACTACAGATTTGAATCATTGAAATACAGCAAAAATCTGGAAACTATAAAATTTATATATTGTACCATTCATTTTACTTTTTGACTCTCACTATAACATAAATGTAAAGTGAAAAATTCATTAGAAAAATCTTCAGTTGCTCCTTTATGAATGGATTTGAAATCGCTGTACTCCAAGCTCATTGCGCAGATACATTGAATCGCAACAGATACCTGTGAACTTTGAAATTTCTGTCGATAAGTATATGTACTAAGTATCACCCCCTATCTTCGATTATGGTAATATGTAATGGAACTTGATTCAGCAAGTTTTAAAGTGTTTTTTTTTTTTAATAGTATTGAAGTTTGTATTACTGCGGTATGGAGCCAATACCTTCAACTTTCATATTTTTGTGTCGCAGCATATGTGCCAATCATTTCAATTTTTTACTCCAACCGTAACATGTAATCTCAAAAATTTATCACAAACGTCTTCAGCTTCTCTAAATTTTCCTTTTTCTATTCTATTCTGAGTTTTTTAATTTCTAAATTCATTTCTAAATCCTCCTGAAATTGTTTTTCTCCAAAACCAATGCAGATACTGAGACGTAACACTCGCGTAGCGGCCCGAGCCCGCTCGAACTATCAAATACTACGCGTGCGAAAAACATCGCGGCGCAATGACGGGCGTGCGTCCCAACCGGCGGCCATGTTGGCGACTGGCACAAAGGCCCGAGCGAGCCGGCGGGCAACGCTCCGAACAGCGCCACTTGACAAGAAATCAAACTAAATCATAATTTCTTTAATCTAATTGTTTTCAAACTTTTTATTTATCAATATGAGTGTAATTAGGCTCAAAATGTCGGGAAAAAAAGCCGCTATCAAAGAAAACTAAAGAAAAGGTTAAATCTACCGGAAAATTTGTACAATTTTAAATAGAGCGAGATGCTTGATCACAGCGCATGCGCAGGGCTAATTGTCCATGGGCTATAGGAACCCGAACGTGACTTTTTATGATTTTTCAAATAAAATTGAATTAAAAGATATTAAATGAAACAATGAAGCCAAATCGCTCAAATAATTAAACAATAACGATTGGCATTGTAATTTTATTACTTTAAAATCGTGCGGAGCGGAAAATTAATCAAAGCGGAATTCGGCGCATCGGGCAAAATAGCGATCAGCCAATAACAAGGTGCGAATTATGGCAGCGAGCCAATTGTGAAGCCCGTTACAAAGGAATGCGCAGAACGCGTCTGAAATAGAGAAATTCGGCATTTGAGAGAATTTAGAGTGGGGAACGGGGTATAAGAGTGGACGCACGGCTCATTCGAGAGGCAGTTCACCCTACCTCTAGAACCAACTCGGATTTCTTAGAGAACTAGCAGACTCAAATAGAAAAATACACTCTATTCTGGTATAACCTAAAATCCTTTTTTCCTATTATTCCTTTGGATGCCTGGGGTATTGGTGAGACTCGGCGACGTATCGATCCCGTAGTCCAGGGTCCACTCCATTTAACCTATAATTTCCGAATTTCCGCCGCACGGGGCATTGGTGAGACTCGGTGACGTATCGATCCCGTGGTCCGTGGGCAAAATTACCTAACCTAGTGAATGCTCAGGACATTGGCGAGACTCGGCGACGTATCGAGCCCGTGGTCTGGGGTTCACATCCTAACCTGTCTTGTGTTTTGAACATTGGCGCCATTCGGCGACGTTTGAGGCCCGTGGTCAAGCACAAACTTTCCACCTCACATTTTTTTGGGTTTATTAAAAATAGAGGCGATAAATAAATGATGTTATGATTAATAATTCTTAAATTCAAAATTGTTTTATAATTGATCCGATTTGGTTGGGTCGAACGAAGATATTAGCATTAAAATTGAATAATTCAATAATCCACAGCCCATTTGAACTATCATACGACACCGAAGTGAAAATAAATCATCTCAACAAATTATAATTATAAAAACAAATAACAAACGAATAAAAGCGTTAATTCAAGAGGCAGCGGTAAGACTAGAGTTTGTATAGCATCCAAGCGATCACAAATGGAGAAATTGTAATAAAGAAAAGCGTACAACACTCTTGAATTGCTAGGAAGCGTAAAAATCCAGGTTCAAGCGGTATAGGATTACAGGACATCGGTTGTCAATTATTAGTGTTGCGAATTTCATTATTTTTTGTTTGTTTTTTGTCTGAAAAATCTCATGCAAGCGGAAAGGAAAGGAAACAGAATAAGCAGGGGGCATGATAAACCATAAAGCGAACAAAAACAAAAACAAATTTGAAAATTAAATCGAAATTTCATACAGAAAAACGCTCCGTTTTTCCGGGTCTTTCGAGTCTTCTCTCGCCTGACTTGGTCAAATAACGCGGACAGACAAAGATTCAAAATAAAAACGCGTATCATTTTGTAAAAACACACAAGTATTGTTTAATAAATTTTTTTTGTTATCTTATGAACACAATTCTCGTCTCTCGTCTCGTTCATACCTGCTCCTTTTAAAATTAAGGTAGCTCGAACCGACGCGTGGCGGCGTTCAGGCCGGGTCGGCAAGAGCGTTACTTTACAACTGGCGCCCGAACAGGGACAGGTATTGCAAACGAGCGTGAGATTGGCTTGAATGAAATTAATTAATTACGTCAAAATGGCAGAAAAGACCGATAGAAACGAAACAGTGATTTGAGTTCTGAATTTACGGAAAAATTCAAGACTCTGCAAGCTACAATCGCTAGTGATGTCCATAAAATCTATGACCCAATTAAACGTCACGTAACGGGTTTAACAAAAATAGTTCAAGAAAATGAGTCGAAAAGTGTCGTTATTGAGGTTAGTGTGGCTCAAATACGACTTGACGTCAGCGCAATCAAGAAAAGGGCGGAGAATCTTGAATCTAAGGACAAAATTCATAGTCCGAACACTGAAAGCACCCGGATTGTACCGAAGCCAAGCAAAGAGGTTTCTGACGACGAATCCGAGAACGAAGAGGAAAAATATGAGCCCGAAGAGAAAACACATAGGATTCGGACGATGCTGCCAATGGACATGCATCCAAAAAAAATTAAAATTAAACCTCCCACATACGATGGATCGGAAAGGAAAAGACCAATGAAGTTCATTAAGGAGTTTCGGCATTATTGTGAGGTAACAAACCCCACTATCACTGAAATGAAGTACTTGCTGGGACAGTGTCTAGAAAAAGCCGCAAAGGAGTGGTGGGTTCTTATCGAGGACCGTGTCGAGGATTTTGAGGAAGTAGAAAAGAAATTTGTTGAGCGCTTCTGGAGCACGGATGTCCAGAGAAAAGTGAGAAAAGACCTCGAATTCGGACACTACTCTGATAAGGATAACAAAACATCGAAAGTGGAATACACGATCAACATTTTCGGAGCCACGAAGGATCTCATCCCTCCTCCAAGCGACGAGGACATAATCGCATCACTCTCGCAACATTATACGGATGAGACTCAGGCAACTATAATCAGTCGAGGATTCAAAACACTGGAACAATTGATCGAATTCTTGGGAAAGATAGATCGGCATGGACCAATAAATTCGAAAAAGAAGAAGGAAGCTTCTCAAACGAGTCAAAATCAGAACAAAAATGAGCAAAGGCCATTCCGTGTGCCTCAAAACAACAATCTAGAGTCGCGGTAGCGACTCTGAGACAAGTACATTTATGTATGACGAGTCGCTTCCAGAGAGTCTTTACCGGAGCGAGAGTGTTTTTCAGCTGTTTTCGATAACACTCAAAATTTATTTCTTTAATAACTGAATAATTACAGTATTCCAAAGAATCCTGCAAGATGACGTATTTTTTATTTTTTTTTATCTTTCGATCGCGACCTCTACGAACTCTGTAGCTTAACGCATTGAAAAGATATTAATTATTTATTTTTTAATTTCATCAAAAAATGTTGCATTTTTTCGCACACATTTTTGATGTTTATTTGTTTTTTCTTTAGTGACAAATCTGGTGCCATAATACATTTTATATATCTATATATTTTTTTCTGGTGTCATAATACAAATTGTATACCTATATATTTCCATGAATCTGTTCATGCTTCAAAAATTTGGAAAGTGACAGTTCCCCGTTGTATTCAAAATTTAAGCTGTCAATTTCACGAAATGTTATCGAATCATTCAGAGATTAAAGGATACCACATGTTCGTTTTACCAAGAAATCTGAGTCACGTATTGTGGCCGAATCTTTTTTTTAATGTTCTTTTAGTCGGTGTGATGCTATCGTTTAATGTTCTTTTAGTAGGTATGATGCTATCGAGTAAATCGTTGGATTGGGCTTTTTTTACTCGTGTTTATCGTTGATGATAAGCATTGGAGTGAATTTAAGTGAAGAATGCGCCAAATGTACATTCGTACATTCTTTTTTTTTTGTATGAGCAAAACTTGCAGGAAAAAAATAATTACGCGCGTCATCGTACGAGGTTAGAATGATGTGTCGGTGCATACGCAGTAGAGAAACGATCTCGACCCCTTTTCACCAAGGGCACAAGCAAAATCCATCTCTCGTAGGTGGCTTGATAGTTTTCGATTTCTAGGTCGACGGCTCCATGGTTTTCGATGTCTAGATAGATTTCTCCCAGGTTTTCGAAGTCTAGGTCGACAGCTCCATGGTTTTCGATGTCTAGATAGATTTCTCCCAGATTTTCGAAGTCTAGGTATATTTCTCCATGGTTTTCGATGTCTAAGTATATTTCTCCACGATTCTCAATGTCTAGGTCGACGGCTCCAAGAATTTCGACGTCTAGGTCGATGGGTCCGTAGTTTCCGATGTCTAGGTATATTTCCTCATGGTTTTCGATGTCCAGGTATATTTGTCCATAGTCTTCGATGTCTACGTATATTTCTCCATAGTTTTCGATGTCTAGGTATATTTCTTCATGGTTTTCGATGTCTAGGTATGATTCATGATAGTCGTTGCCATTCACATCGACGGCTTCATAGATTTCGACCCTAGGTATATTTCTTAACGGCTTTTGATGTCTAGGTCGACAGCTCTATGGTTTTCGATGTCTAGGTCGAAGGCTCCATGGTTTTTTATGTCTAGGTCGACGGTTCCATGGTTTTTGATGTCCAGATCGACGGCTCCATAGTTTTCGATATCTAGGTCGACGACTGCAAGGTTTTCGAGATTTAAGTCGGCGCCTCCATAGTTTTCGATGTCCAGATATATTTCTTCATGGTTTTCAATGTCTAGGTATATTTTTTTCCACTGTTTCCGTTATCCAGGTCGTCGGCGCTATAGTTTTTAATGTCTAGGTATACTTCTCCATGTTTTTCGATGCCTAGGCATATTTCTCCATGGTTTTTCATGTCCAGGTATAGTTCTCCATAGTTTTCGCTATCCCGGTCGACAGTTCCATAATTTTCCATGTCTAGCTATGTTTCTCTACGGTTTGCGATGTCTAGGTTGATGGATCCATGGTTTTCAAAGTTTGGGTCGATAGCTCTATAGTTTTCGATGTCCAGGTCGACGGCTCCACAGTTTTTGATGTCTAGGTATTTTCCCCGTAGCTTTCGATGTCGAGGTCGATGACTCAATGGTTTGCGATGTCTGGATATATTTCATCATGGTTATCGATATCCTGATCGAAGACTCCATGGTCTTCAATAACAGGGGAGATTTCAAGAACCCAGAATATCGTGAATAAATATCACCGGACACTGATAAACATGAAACTGTCAATCTAGATACTGGAACCTAATGAAACATGATACGAGATGAAAAAGATAATGAAACATGGAAACGTCCTCTCAAACATCGAAAAACAATGACAATAACAGTGTTAACATGGTAATCATTGAGAGATTGTTCTCGACCCCATAAACTACAGCGACCTAAATATCGAAAACTATGGAGCCGTTGACCTCGCCATCGAAAGCCGTAGAGAAATATACCTAGACATCAAAAACTCTTGAGAAATATACCTGGACATCGAAAACTATGGAGCCATCCCCCTGTACTCCTGTTTATTCTTATTGAACTGCTTCAAGATTGGTGGGCTTGAAGACGCTGTTGCAATAAAAGTAGCGCTGCAGCGCTACAAGAAAACTATTCACACGCTTAATCGCACGGAATGCACCCTAGTTCGGAATAAATTTTCAAATAAAATGTATTGTGTATGATATAAATATTGAATCCAAACGGAAATGTGTAGAATTGAATTGAATATTATAGATGGGTATATTTGTTGAATATATCTATTTTTACAATAATTCAATTTAACACATTACATTTTTGATTCTTTATTCAATTCTCATGGAAAACATTTTATTTAATAACAAATGAAGAATTTATATTCGTCTACGATATTTGTTTGATTATATACTCAGATTTCAATTCCCTACACATTCCATTTTCGTTTCATTTGTTATATCATATGGAAAACATTTTATTCAATAATTCACGAGAAATTGGTTTTTAAATATCCTTTTACATTTTAAAGGAGATTTAAATAAATAAATAAATCCATGCCTCTGCATCTTTGTCATGGCGACAATTTTCATCAGCTCTCCAAAATTGAATATTATCAGATTTGTAGATGATCATTATCATTTTCATTATGCTATTTTATCAAAAATTGGATAGATTCCATTGAAAAATATAAATAAAATAACCCAAGATAGGAGTGACGAATAAGATCAAGGACTACAAAAATATCTACCGAAGAAGCAAACCCATTGTATGGAAAAACACTAAGAAAGTTTAATTCTAGTCAAGGGCTCGACGCATTGAGAAAATTTCTGGTGGTCTGAAAAGAAAATGATGATAGAGATCTTGCGATTGTAATTGCATACGTACAAGCTGGTGACAATGGTTTTGAAATTCTCAGACTTTTGGATACTTCTATAAAAAAATGTTAATAATGCCTGTGCTGTGTGTTCTGCCGTGTAGTTTATGGTTGTCAAGTAAGCAGAAAAATGTTCATTATTGACTTGAATTTAAAGAGAACTTTTAAAAGTCTTACGACTATTGGATGGAATCAAATCATTTGAAATGTCATTTATGATTAAAAGATTTTCTGATAAACGTTTTTCCAAAGTAAAACAGTAATTGCATGTTTTCGATTGCAGAATCTTGTAACAATACGAGCCGCTACCGCGTCCCTTGATCCCCAGTGCTGATAAATGTGGAAGAGGCTTGTCGCAGCTTCACTATTTCTCATTCGTCATTTATTCATGGTATGCTATCGAGTCAGAGCAATGTCAGATGGTTCCGCTTGGTGGTATTTTTCATTTCACACAGAAGTTTTGGAGACTTTGTCGTAACGAACCAAGCTCATGGATTCCCAAAGTATTAGAACTTGTTAGGTACACTTTATACTCGCTTTTCTTGTGGAAGGTCATTCCTCGGTCATTCGAGCTTTACTCGACGGACAGGGAATTATTTCTTGTATTTTCCTCGAGTTGACATATTATTTTCACACCACCGTTCATTTCGTCCTCGACACCGCGAAATCTTGGGTTTTTGAAAATTCAGCCATAGCAAAACTAATGCGTGTTTTTTTTTTCGTTTCCGGTCTTGCAGAGTCTTGTTTCGCGGTACAATAATAGGAAGGGACCCGGAAATTTGCCTGGTTCAAAAGCAAAACAGGCAAACGAACCGGCAAACATTTTGTTGATCCGAAAGAAGGAGTGATAAAAACGTTGTATTCATCATTTTTAATCATTACCTTTTGATAAAACATCCTAAAACAGAATATAAACTGCACAACTGATAAACTCGTTTAGCGTCATGTTCAATTTTAATTAAAATTCTACAGTCAATTGATTTCTGAAGTAATATTCAAGTTTCAATTCGATTTTTTGACGTCGATAGATTTTGCAGTGGAAAGGGTGCACAATTTCCTAATAATACTTTTAACTTCAAACCGATACGGAGTGATTTTCTACGATCGCAATATCGGTACATCTGTTCGGAAGAACAAAATCAATTGGTCAACATGGTTTTACAAAGTCTCGGGTGCCTCATGGAAATATTCCAAGCTTTTGGACCTCATAATAAAAATTCTCATCGCTTGTCCAGATTGTGTGAAATCTCAACTGATTCATACCAAGACATTCCTTGAGCCAGGGGCTTCAAATATATAAGTGGATACTGACAATGAGATTCATGGGTCACTTGTGAGAATCGAAAAATCCGAAATATTGTCTGAAACCTTGTTTATCAGAACTTTCGAAAAACACGAGAAACATTCTAGATTTAGGTCAACAAAATTTTGCTCAACGACCATTTTTCGCAATTTTCACCTATTTTCACGGTATTTTGGAATTCGGCTTCAGCATGTCAAAATAAATATATAGAGAGAGATGGGTGTAGGTGAATATATAAACTGCTTTATTGGGTGATCAGATGTTTCAATTTTATGATCATTATTTCAATTTTTCAATGTATCCCATAAAATTTCAGATTTCGAGTACACAAAAAGTCGTCAAATAAACCTGCAACACAGCACGAATGCTGTAAAAAAACTAGAGACAAGTACATTTATGCCCTCTGGGAAGTCATCTGTAAAATCATGGAAATCAATGGTCGTAAGACTTTAAATCCAAGAAACAAAACGTTGTTAAATAAATGCAGAAGTTGCCGAGTACATCGCACTACGAACAAAAGAATTACAAAAGAAGAAAAATAGGACACAACAAATTACAACCACAAAGAATACAAAGACAAAACATTACAAAAACAAATTGCGACTAAAATAAATTAAGATCATAAAAATTTTAAATAAATTACCCACGGAAAAAAATTATATACCAAAAAATTGAAACAAAAAAAATTTGGCCGTTGTACTTGGCGTTTTACTCGACTTTCGAATTTGTGAGTATAAGATACAGGTAAATTAGATAATATTAGCTAGAAAAAAAACGCCAAGTACAACGGCCAAATTTTTTTTGTTTCAATTTTTTGGTATATAATTTTTTTCCGTGGGTAATTTATTTAAAATTTTTATGATCTTAATTTATTTTAGTCGCAATTTGTTTTTGTAATGTTTTGTCTTTGTATTCTTTGTGGTTGTAATTTGTTGTGTCCTATTTTTCTTCTTTTGTAATTCTTTTGTTCGTAGTGCGATGTACTCGGCAACTTCTGCATTTATTTAACAACGTTTTGTTTCTTGGATTTAAAGTCTTACGACCATTGATTTCCATGATTTTACAGATGACTTCCCAGAGGGCATAAATGTACTTGTCTCTAGTTTTTTTACAGCATTTTGGAATAACCAGGGTGGATATCAGAATAATTTCAACCGTGGAAACCCAAACTGGAACCAAAATAACCGACCCAATGGAGGTTATAACAACAATAACGGCTGGAACAATCAACAAAACCGCAATTACCAGCAAAATTACAATCAAAGGCCCAACAACAATTATCAACAAAATTACAACCAGCGGCCAAACAACGGATATCCTCAGCAGAATCGAAATAACGGAAATAATAATCAACAGAACGGATATAATCGACAAAATCAGAATCCGAATTGGAGACCGCAACAGAACAATGGAGGATACCGGCCGCCGAATAATCCGAACTACCATCGTCAAACCAACGAACGACAACAGCCGGAAGTCCAAGCGATGGAGGTCCATCAAGAGCCTCAGCCGTCGACATCTCGGGCGGGAAACGAATAAACGTTGTACCCGTGCTTAATAACAATGACCAGATTAATAATAAAGGAAACGAACGAGGTACAACGGAGAAAAAGAAGAAGATTAAGAAAAAGAATAAAGAATCTCAGGATGGTTTATCGGAGGACCTCCACAATAAGAGCGATAGTCAGGAAATAAAAGTGGCAATAAACACTATTTTCACGGATACTAGGGAATTTTTAATGGAAGAGGGAATAAATGAAGAAGCTTTGCCAATTATAGAGTGTCCAGAAATTTATGCTAAAATAGAAGGTATTCAGGTTACAGCGTTAGTAGATTCAGGTTCTAGAGTTACCACGATCTCTGAAGAATTTTATTTGGAGAATAGGGAGATTTTGAAAAATTGTCCACTTTTGCCTGTCACGGGAGTGACGGTGAAAGGAGCGATAGAAGGCAAGTTAACGAAGGTTAGGAATCAAATAATGGCAATGACTGAAATTGGGAAAGTTAAAACCTACATAAAATTTTTGATAGTGCCCGGCTCGATTAGGGATGTGTTGCTTGGAGTAGATTCTTTGCAACCGCTTAAAAGTCTAATTGACCTGTGGGAGCAATGTCTCTCCAGGTGAAATATAATAAAATTATTGATGTAGTGCCCACGATTGGGACTACAGAAAAAGAGAATTTTTTACGAGAAATTGTTTTTGAAGAGAAAGTTAAAGAAATAAAAGAAGAAGAGAGTTTGAAGCCGGAGCAAAATTTGAAATTGAAAAAGAGAAATATTGAGAAAATTTGTGAGCCAATCCAAAATTTGATTTTTGATAATAGAAGTGATGAGAAAATAACTCTTGAGGGGATTAACAAGATCGTGGAACAAACTAAGCTCTCATTAGAACAAAAAGAAGCACACAAGGAGGTAATTTGGAATAGAAGGGAAGTCTTTCGTAAAATAACAGGTAGAATTTCAGTTTATGAGCATCGATTAGATATCACGACGGATAAGCCGATAGTTGCACACGCTTACGAGGTTCCTCTAATGCATAGGGAAAAAGTAGATAAAGAAATAGAAAAGTTACTAGATTTTGGAATAATGCAGAGATCGAATAGTGCGTGGATTAATCCAATAATCCCGGTAATTAAAAAAGATGCAACAGTTAGACTTTGTTTGGACGCTCGAAAGTTAAATCAGGTAATGGCAAACGATCACGAATCAGTACCAAATATGGAGGAAATATTTCAAAAATGTCATTCGGCGAAGGTTATGACAACGTTAGATTTAACAAACAGTTTTTGGCAGATCCCTTTTCATCCAGATTCAATGAAATACACTGCGTTTCGATATAGGGGAAAAGTTTATGAATTTACGGTAACGCCATTCGGGCTGAAAACAAGTACCGCCGCATTACTAAGAGCATTAGACATCATTCTCCATGGCTTGGGAGACCATGTAATAAATTTTGTGGATGATTTGTTGTGCATTTCCTCTAATTTTGACGAACACATGAAACACCTAGACGAACTACTAGAACGACTGCAACAACACGGAATGAAAATTAAATTAAAAAAGGCTAAATTTTTTCGGGAAGAAGTAGAGTTTCTAGGTCACATCTTGACAACTAAGGGCATAAAGCCACAGCCAGAGAAGATTCAGGCAATTCATGATTTTCCAGCACCTAGAAATTTGAAACAGTTAAGAGGATTTTTGGGATTAATCAATTATTATACTAAATTCACGAAAAAACATGCGGAGGAAACAATTCCGCTTTTAAAACTATTGAAAAAGGAAACAAAATGGCGCTGGTTAGAGGATGAGAAAATTGCTTTCCAAAGAATCAAAGATTTATTCGTAGATGACGTTCTTTTACAACACCCAGACCCAGAAAAAGGATTCATTTTACAGACTGACGCAAGTAGCTATGCTTTAGGGGGCACCCTGGCTCAACAAGATGAAAATGGCGATTTGGGAGTGATAATGTTTGCCAGTAGAACACTGAAAGGGGCCGAACTAGCTTACACTACCACCGAAAAAGAATTGTTAGCAATTATTTGGTCATTAAAGAAATTCCGAACGTATTTGCTTGGTGCTAAAATCAAGGTCATTACAGACCATCGAGCCATCACATTTTTGAAAAATTGTCAGTTGTTAAACGAGAGACTAACTCGATGGATTTTAGCGATTCAAGATTATGATATCGAATTCGAATTTTGTCCAGGGGAAAGGAACGTAGTAGCCGACGTATTGAGTAGATTAAATCCACCAAATACTGGGGGGCGAAAGGGCAAGGAGATAGTGATCAGCACAATGTTGGCGATCAAACCATCGAAGGAATTGGAACAGATGATTAAACAAATAGGAGTTTGGCAGGAAAGGGAAGACAGAATTAGGGAAATCAGGGAACGATTGGAAAATGAAAACAACGATAAATACAGAATTAAAAATAATATCTTATTGAAAACAGTTAATCAAGAATCCTGGAAAATTGTTCTGCCAAGAGAGATCCTCCATCCTCTGGTATCTGAAACACATCAAATGTATGGTCATGTAGGAGCTAAAAAAATATGGAAAATAATTACAGAAGATTTTACTTACCCGAGACTGTACCATTCTATCAGACAGATTCTTGCTTCTTGCGATTCTTGCCAAAGAAATAAAGTCCCAAATCAGCATTCATATGCGGCACAGCAAAATATCGTTCCGGAGGGACCGGGAGATATTGTTTCAATTGATTTTTTTGGTCCTTTACCCGTGACAAAAGGAGGAATGAAACACATCCTCGTCACAATTGATGCTTTCTCCAAATTTGTTGTTTTATATCCCTTAAAAGCGGCAACAGCGCCAGCAACAATTAACAAAATCTTTAACCATTACATTCCCGAATTTGGAAAACCGAAAAAGCTTCAATTTGACCATGGCACGCAATTTACTTCGCGATTATGGCTAGGGAAATTAGCCAGCGAGGGAATTCAGCCAGTTTTCTCTTCTATTAGGCATCCGCAAGGAAACATAGTAGAGAGAGTCAATCGAGAGATCGGTAGATTTTTTCGAACATTTCTGACCGATAAACACACCGACTGGCTGAAATGGGTCAAAGTTATCGAGGACTGTATGAATGAAACACACCACGAGACAACCGGAATGACGCCCATTGAAATACAGAAAAATGTTAAACCTCAAAGAATCTGGAGGAATTGGATTAAAATAGAGAGAGATGAGGAAGTAGATGAGGAAGACGGGATCGAAGCCAAACTGATGCTTGCAAGGAATAGGATAGAGAGAAAAGGTAGAGAAAGAGCAAGAAAATTCGACTCAAAACACAAACTAATTCAATTTAATGTGGGAGATTTAGTTTTAGCCAAAGCGTGCAACGTTAGCGACCCTGTAAATAAAAAAATGGCCGAATTCTCCTCGATTTACGAGGGGCCATATAGAATTCAAAAACAAATAGCCACAGCAACGTTTATCCTGGAGAATCCTGAGACTGAGATGGAGAGAGGCATGTACCACGCCGCAAACCTAAAAAAATACAAAAATTGATTAAAAACACGTATTACAAATAAAGTTACCAGGATGTATTGTTCTAAGCTATATAACTTACCCTTATTTATTACTTCCAAACGTATCCGCTGGAAAAAGTTTTCAAATTAATAAAAAACTTACAATTTTATGCTCAGGGTGACGTCACAGCTATACTCACCTGTTGAATCCATATTTCTCCTACGGGACGACCTAAAACACATAAAAACAATAGAAAAACACAAAAAAATAAATAAAATCGAAAAGAAAAGAGAAAATTATATGTTTATTACTATTTTTCTTAATAATAACGATTTTTAATTCAAAATCACTATTTTCGACAATAAAAATGTTGATTGTTTAGAAGTTACTAGCGAGAATACAGATTTATTACACTTGAAGACTTCCAATGTTGAAAAACGAATTTACGACAGTCAAATTATTGAAAAATAGGAAGTTGTGCACAAAACAAGCAGTGTCATGCTCCATCTCACTCTACAGATTCCCTAGATCCCGAAAAACATATTTCCGATAGTAAAAATGTTAATATTTCCGAAGATAATCATTCAAAGGGATTAATTATGCATCATTATGGCTTAATTAAACGAGTTATGACTCGAGAAACCGTTAAAACAGTAAAAAACGCAATTTCCTGAATTCTGGTAACGTCACGTTTCTGTAGCGCCAAACTTCAGACGGTACCCGTAGCTAGGACTCTAAGTTTTAGTTCCCGAGTAATCCGTACGCGGCCAGTGGCGCTTGAAGCAGCCGAAGTAGCGTAGCAACAGCCGAGCTCGGTTGGCAACGGACAGAATTCGAACGAGAGCGGTCGCGATGTTTGTTGCGTCACTCGACAACGGATACTTGTTCAAAGTGGACGACAACCGTAACACATCAAGAGACTCGGTAGAGTCTCGGGACAAGTACATTGACAGCCCTGTCGTCTGCTGGCCCGAGGCTCTCGCCGAGTATACTTTCTCTGAATAAAACGATTCGCCGTGGTGGGGGTAAAATTGGCAAGTGATTTTTTTGAATTACCGAAGTTATGAGTCATCTGAGGCTTTGAAAATTGAACTTTCAGCTAATTAAGAAATTCTCTTTCGATTGCGCCCAAAATCAATACGATCGGTGGCGTAATTGCTGAGAAAAAACTTTGCACGGGCTCAAGATTATGCAAAAGTTACTGACACATCACGAGTTCGACATATACGTATACGCGTTTTGACGTAGTTAGTGGTAGTAGAGTTGTTGCCTCTACGCATTCTGATTGGCTCAACGATGTCGGCTCCTCCAGCTGCTAGGCCGACCGCGGGTGAGGCTCAAGTGTTAGAAGGCCTAAAATAGCGAACAGGCATTCTGTATATCTATATATGGGTTATACAGAATGCCTGTTCGCCATTTTAGGCCTTCTAACTTTTGAGTCGTACCCCGACCGCGCTCAGACTCCATGGATATTATATTATATATATATATATATATATATATATATATATATAAACCACGCGTCAGTTTTCGATCATCGTATAAACAAACGGAGTTTTGACATTATGAAATGTGTGTGGGATAAATAAAAAAAAACTTTCGTCATCTAACGAAGTGCATAGTACTAAAACCTGTGGAATGCTAAACTAAACCGGTATAAAAGCAGTCGCGTAAATGTAGTCTGTGATCTGTGTGTGAAAAAGAATAAAATAAAAAAATACGCGGTGCATGTCGACGAAACTTTTTAAGATTTCATTCATTCGTTTGACTGAAAATAAGTTTATCATTTATATCATTTGTAAATAGGTTATATGATATCAATACATCGATACGCACATTCGAAACCACCCGAGACTTGTTTTCGTACTGAACGTCATTTTGACAGGTGAGGTTATGATCCCCAAAGTGCTGTTGTGTGCGGACTCTAATTAATAAATGAAAATGGTTAGTGAAAATTGGTTAATGTATATTTTGTTAAAACTTGAGGTATACTAAACCGGTATAAAAGCGGCCGCGTAAATGTAGACTGTGATCTGTGTGTGCAAATAAAACATATAAAAATATGCGCGATTCATATATGTCAACGAAACTTTTCAAGATTTCATTATTTCGTTCGATTGGAAATAAGTGTCAACTGAGATAATCTTTCAATTAAACCAGAGTTTGCGGAATATTGTCCAGTGTAAATAGATCATCAGTTGCGTGATTACATATCATGTGTAATAATGTAGGTCATATATACGAGTTCCCTTTGATAGCTGTTGTGACGTGTCATTTTTGCCCCGCCACTCGTACGAATCGTGTCGACCAGTGGACCGGGTTTACGGCCCATTTTGACGCCGTTCGACTCGTCGGGTGTTGGTCGGAACGAGACTTATCGTCACGTAATTATAAGATTTATTTTTAAGAATCGCGTATCGTACCTTTCGAGTGACAATTTACTAAGTCTAATAACCGTTACCTTTTACCTCGGTGCAAGGAAGAGAGAGAAATTCTTGATGGTTTAATTTTGAGTTTGATGAAGTTTCCTTTTGACTATTCCGTTTGTTTTTTTTGAGAGATTTGGTGTTAACGTCACCACATTGGTCCCAGCGAGCATTAGTTATTTGACGATACTTTCCTGCTGTTCGAGCCGATCTCGCTCGCAAGAATCATCCCTCTCACGCCGTCTTCGAGTACCGAAGAACATTCTCGACCTGCGGGCGGTTGAAAGAGCACGCTGGCATAGGCCATTTATTGAACGCCGCCCGTGTCTTTTCCGTCGTAGCAACCCAGAGTTGCACCGCCCGCAATACCGTGAATTCGGGTGTCAAAGTCCGTGTGAACCGGCGCCTCGTCAGGTGGGGTCTGGGGGAGTTTTCTGGAGGCGAGGTGCTGTTCTTGCCTGGTGGCTTATCTTGTGGGCCCACTGCGACATCCGGAGTCGTGAGGGAGGCCTCCCCTCGTCCTTTCAGTGCTGCCCGCCGGATCCTCAAGAGGAGAGACACCCGGATCACGGTCATCTAGTCGAGAGGAGTGTTTCGAGTGAGCGGGAGAGGTGAGAGCAGCAGAAGGGTAATTATTGCGATATTGGGTAAAGAAGCGTAACGGGAATTATCCTCCGTACACGCTCCCTTGTTTTGAGTTTCCCGCGAAAGCGCGAGCAAAGACTCTGTACTCTAGTTCGCGCCTAGCGCGTGAGCGCCGTTGTGCATGGGCCTAGTGGTGGGGAGAACGCCGAATCTGGAGGACCGCTCGTACGCACTAGCAGTCTTCTTCCGATCACCTCACCGGCGAGTCATCAATACCTCCCGATCATCGAGGTTCCTTTTGTCTTTCGGCGTGCGACGAGCGGGTTCCTCGGTAAGCCCTTTCTCTTTCTCCCGGAATGATTAATGGAGTTGAGCATTTTGAGTTTCGGAATTTAGTTCCGGTTTATTTGGCGTTTCGGGGAACATGTGTGTCGAAGTTTCGAGCGAGATTGCGGCCGATACTTCCCGTGTTCCCAAATTTTATAGTTTGCAGCTCAGCTCCACTAATCGATTCGATATTAATTTGGGTACATTCAGTATAGTTTATTTGACGTAATCTTGTTGCGCATTAATTAATTAAGTTTGAGTTTTGTAATGTCGAATTTTTGATATCGAATTTTGGTAGTACGCGCTGGAATATTCCACGCAGCTACGTTTCTCTCTCTCCCTGCACGCGTTGAGGCTCTAGCGAGCACGGTCGTTCGCGCGATGTTTTCGCTCTGTCTCTCTCGCACTTATTGTCGCGCGTCGTCTATACGGCGATTTATTCTGTCTTTTGTATTGCGTATTTTTCAGCCGTTCCTTTTGCGTTCACAGTTATTTCTTTTTCTCTATTTCGTGACGATCGTATTATTTTGTGCCTCTCTATGGCGAATTATCTTACGGCACTCTTCCGTTACCTCTGTTACCGTTTCAAAGATTATCTTGCTATTAGTTTCTGTGATTTATTTTATCGTATAACGCCGCTATCTTCGTATTATTGTACTGATCGTTCGGGAATTTCGGTGTTACCTCGCGCTTAGCCGAAGTCGCTTCACTATTACCTTCGATTACCTTTCGTCGCGAATTATTTTAGGGTTACCTAGCGTCAATTACCTTGCCTATGTTGCCTATGACGCTCTCGCGAATTATTTTAGGGTTACCTAGCGTCAATTACCTTGCCTATGTTGCCTATGACGCTCTCGCGAATTATTTAGGGTTACCTAGCGTCAATTACCTTGCCTATGTTTGCCTATGACGCTCTCGCGAATTACTTTCGGGTTACCTGGTGTCGATTACCTTTTACCTGATGAATTCGAGTAAGCCACGCGCCGACGCCGCATTGTCGTCCGATACGTATTGGCCATGCGATTCTAGCGAGCCGTAAATTATGTAGAATCCGCTCTCGCGAGGGTTCATCTTTTCTTGTACTTTGGTTCATTTGAATAAATTGTGAATCTTTTCTGAATCTTCTGTCTGTGTCGATTATTTGCTTTGCGTTGTGAATTGCTACTTTTCCCCAAGGATCCCCCCCTCTACCTTTTGTATCTCAGATGAGCTGAGTAGTCGGACCGTCCTCGGTCATTCGTTCCCCTCGTGTACTCTAAATTCTAGTTTTCCGTTGCGTTACGATCGCGAGAATCGACGAAAATAAAGTCGATTAATTCGACGGTACTTTGTACCTGGCGCCCAGTTCATTCTCGCAGCCGGAGAGTCATACGGGAAGGAGCGGGTGAGCCGAGAAGGGACTGGATCGTACCCTTGCGGGGAAAATCTACGTTACAAATGGCGCCCAACGTGGGGCCCGAAAAGTAGCAATTTATTAGAGTTTCGTGAATTTTTAGGCCGATTTTCGAGTTCATTTCTAGCCTTTTTCGTTGTGATTTATTTTCCTCAACGGCTACGCCGAAGATTCGTGTCCGTGCGCGTCGAAAAATTTCGATTGATCTTGTCGTGTATTCGTAATGTTTTCTCTCTCGAGCGAAAGAGAGACCTCGACGTGTTTGGAGAGGATGAGAGATTTGTAGAGTATTTTTCTTTCTAGCTATTGTGATTATTTCGTATTATATTGTGTTTAGCGGACGCTCCCGAGAACAGAGGCGTGGTGTATTGCGGTGTGACCAAATAAAATTTGTTTTTCCCTTTTACCTCTCGTATGACTACGAGATAATTTCTGACGAAATATTATTCCGATTTCTTGTGTGCGCACGTTGGGATGGCATGGTACTATCCCAGCAACATTACCTCACTACCTTATTTACAATTTTTTTTTCTATCGCTTTTGTCTCGGTTGACTCTATTGTCCCGCTTGAACTGTGTTATATTTAAACCTCGCGTTTCTTAGCTGGAAGAAATTCCGTTTGTTTCTTTTGCCTGTTTTGATATTTGGTGCCTCTCTCCTAATCCTCTGTGTCATCGGTGAATATTATTGCCTGGCCGAGCTGGTCAAATTATTTGGAGTTTGACTCAACCGGTTACCCCGTACGATTGCCTCACGTAAGAGGGCATAAGACCAACGTTTCGAGCTCGTACGACGCTGGCAGTTAGCCCCAACAACGTAAAAATCCCTCGCGATCGAGGGCATAAGACCAACCTCTCGAACCCGTACCGCCGTAGCGGACGAGGTTGGCAGTGAGCCCCGAAAAGATAAACAGAGTCTCTATTGTTCGTTTACAAGACTCGAAATCACTCACGCGCGAGCCATAAACATTAACGGGAGATTATTTTGATATTCGATGGCTTCTCGCAATTGTCCATCCGGTATTTCCCTCGAGCGGAACGAGGGCGAGAAACATTTTTTTTGGGAAAGTCAAGTAATCCCCTATCACCTCAGGATCGAGAGAGTGGGGAGTCCGCTAGTGGACTCGTAAGGCACAACCATCCTTCGAATATTCGCGTTAGCAAACGGTTGATCGTCCGATCGATCACTATCGTTAACCCGGCTACTCGTATTGTTTCTACTTGGTAAGAATATCGCGTTAAATTCTTGAATATCCCTTTTCGCGTTCGATATCAATTCCGAATTATTTCGTTTATCCTTGTCTCGGACGTACTACGCCGCGAGTAAAAATTTCGATCAAACAATTGCCTTTGTTTAAAGTTACGGCGAGTTCGAACAAGTATCAGCTGCTACGGAATTCAGTTTGGTCATTTATTGGTTATTTCTGTTGTTCTGACGAACCTGAATATTACGTGGAATTCTTTGACGTAGTCAGGCGTCTCTATTTTTTTTTCTCTCCGATGAATTCGATTCCTTACCTTTTACCTTGCGGAGTTGAATTCTTACCTATTACCTTTCGTATTTGGATTCGTTCAAATTTGGACTATCTTCGGATTCAAACTCTCGCTCATTACCTTCGGAATCGAATTCTTTCCCATTACCTATTGACTAATTCGAATTCTTACCTCTTACCTTCGGACTCGAGTTCTCACCTACCAAATCGGGCTCGAGGCCGTGCGGGAATTACGCGTTTCGAAAACATTTTTTTTTGGGACATTGGATATTCGACGCGTTACCCCTCCCTACGGTCTATTAAGCCGAGTATCCGCGCTAGCAATCGGTACGCGCCTTACCAACACCTCCCATTTCTTTTGGTGTACTCGTTCTCATCTTCGTTTCCGCATTTTCTAGTAACTAGAGCTACGATATCTTGCCTTCCGCGATTTACCTTTTCTGTCGCACGTACGGCGTGACGATTTCACCGGCGGGTCGGAGACAATTTCGATTGCGGAAGTCGGATTTCCATCCTTTCCAGGCTCATTGAAAAGTCGGACAAGCACTATTGTACCTGTTACCTATCGAATTTGAATTCGTTCAAATTTGAGTTACCTTTGAATTCAAACCCTCGCTTTTATTCTCGAAATCGGGTTCCTACCCACTACCTATTGCCGAGTTCGGTTGTCTGCCGATTACCTACGAATTCGAGTCGTACCTACTTTTACCTATCGGACTCGACTTCTCACTTTGCGGAGGCGAACTCTTCATTCCGTCGTTTTCCGATTTCTTTCTTTTGTTTTTTTTGTTGTTTTCTTTCCCATTCTTCCTTGAGCTTAGTCGTATTATGTAAGTTTCCGACGAATTCGATTCCCTACCTTTTACCTTGCGGAGTTGGATTCTTACCAATTACCTTTCGAATTTGGGTTCGTTCAAATTGGAATCACTTTCGGATCCAAACTCTCGCCTATTATCTTCGGAATCGAATTCTTACCCCTCCCTATTGACGGGTTCGAACTCTCGCCTATTACCTTCGAATTCGAATCGCCCCTACTATTACCTACTGGGCCCGAATTTTACCTTGCGGATTCGACCTCTTCGGTCCTCCCGTCCGTGTTTTTTTGTTGTTGACTATCCTCGCTAGTAGATTTACTTTTTTGGCGTTCCGATGGATTCGATTTCTCCTCTTGTACCTCGCGGAGTTGAATCCTTACCTATTACCTTTCGAATTTGGATGCGTTCAGATTTGAATTACCCTCGGATTCAAACTCTTGCGTATTACCTGTGGGGGTCGAGTTCTTACGTTACCTGTTGACGAGTTCGAACTCTTACCTAGTATCTACGGATTCGAGTCGTACCTACTTTGACCTGTCGGACTCGGATGCTCTCTCACGAATTCGAACTCTTCACTCCTCTACCTGCCCAAGGAGAAAATATCTCGTCTGGTAGTTCTCGGTGCGGAATAACAATCGATCCCCTTTTGTTTAGTTCATGTCGTCAAAATTTTTTTTTTCTCTTCTTCCCCTCCCCCTCCTTTCGGAGAAAAGTGCAAGTTCGAATTACGCAGTCTGACCTCCGATTCATCGTGCGTCTCGCCTTCGTAAGTACCACCTCCCGGGTGTGAATTAGGAAGGGCGCACCTCCCCGTGGACCTACGCCCCGCTACCTCCGGAAAGATCATCGCGTATAGTCGTCGCGTTCCTACTCCCTTCAGTACTCCTGGAACCCGCTCCTGGAGTCTAATAAACCCACCCATGTCGCTTTAGGCGCCGAGGCCAAAAATCGAACGAGTGCCTTTGCTCTGGGAATCATTGAGGGCGGCGCCCTAAAAACGCGAGAGTCACCCGCAAAAGTCGCCCATTTACCTCGCGAATTACCTTTTACCTCGTCGAATTCGAACAGCGAACTACCTTGCGACCTTCCGGTTACCCCTTCGCGTTCAAGCAGCTACCGACAAGGCCCCCGATACGGACGATGCTTCAATTGCGGCAACCGCAACCATCGGTGCCAGGCGTGCCAAGAGTCACCACGACAAGTCTGCTTTCGCTGCGGCCGATTAGACGTCACAGCGCGCACGTGCCCGAAACACGGTCGCATATACGCCGAAGAGTTACAACGGAGAAGAGATCAGTACGGAAGCACGATTGTCCCTTCCCCGGCCACCCACTAAGTCCGCCACCCGAAAGTCTTAGTAATCGTTCAATTGCCTTTGTATTCCCGTATCGTATACCCGTGTGAGTTAATTTTTCCTTAGATAAATAAGTTTACCTGAAGAGTACCAACTCGCTTGCCTCCTTAGCTACCTTTTATTTTATGCAAGTGATCATCAATTAAGTCCCTTTTTTTTCTCTTCTCTTGTCAATGCCTGTTACCTTAACCTAACAGTTACCTGGTTCAAGCGATACTGTGTGTCGACTGAGTACTCCGGTATAAAACTCTTTTTTGTTACTCCCTAAGAATAATTTCAAGTAATTCTAGTACTTGGGCCTAGGAGACCCTTCGGGGCAGAAAAGTTTTGTTTGAGTTGTCTTTCGGTTACTTGTAACCGGCCTAGTCCCTTTTCCCTATTTTTCGGTTCACTTTCCCCTTCTACAGTACCTGTCATACCAAAAGTGCGATCTCGTTTATTTTTGCTATTTTCTTCACGGAATTTTGTTTGTTTTTTTCTTTGTGCCTTCAGCCTGGAACTTCGAATAGTATTGTGAACCGGCCAGTGAGCCGCACATTGATCGTAAGTTTTGTTGCGAAGTTTATTAAACTAATGATGTTTGTAAAATCTAGTCTGGTCATTCTGTGGTACACCCTACTCCCCCCGGTGTTGGTTCTCGTGGAGCAGTTCGCTATCATATTGAGTTAATTGGAGTTGGCGCCAGTTTGAGCCGCTATTGGGCTGCCAATTTCGTATCCTCTGTTTGGAGCTCAGCATTTTAGCTGACGTTTATATGGCGTATTGAGTTTTATTTTGTCGTTTATTGGACCAAATTGATATGGAGATGGAGCACGCCTACGGCGTGGTGGATGGGTAAAACCTGGGCTCCGAGAATGGCGAGCCGAGGAACTAGCTTTGTTTCAGATCAGTCGCACTTAGTCAATTCGGGAAGCCGGGAGACACATTCGTGCGAGTGGGCATCGAGAAGAGTCACCCGAAGGATGTGCACCATCGCCAACCACCCGTAGCCGACATCGTCGAGCGTCGTTCATCACCAAGCCAAACAAATTCTGGGGTGGGGGTTTGTGACGTGACATTTTTGCCCCGCCACTCGTACGAATCGTGTCGACCAGTGGACCGGGTTTACGGCTCATTTTGACGCCGTTCGACTCGTCGGGTGTTGGTCGGAACGAGACTTATCGTCACGTAATTATAAGATTTATTTTTAAGAATCGCGTATCGTACCTTTCGAGTGACAATTTACTAAGTCTAATAACCGTTACCTTTTACCTCGGTGCAAGGAAGAGAGAGAAATTCTTGATTGTTTAATTTTGAGTTTGATGAAGTTTCCTTTTGACTATTCCGTTTGTTTTTTTTGAGAGATTTGGTGTTAACGTCACCACATTGGTCCCAGCGAGCATTAGTTATTTGACGATACTTTCCTGCTGTTCGAGCCGATCTCGCTCGCAAGAATCATCCCTCTCACGCCGTCTTCGAGTACCGAAGAACATTCTCGACCTGCGGGCGGTTGAAAGAGCACGCTGGCATAGGCCATTTATTGAACGCCGCCCGTGTCTTTCCCGCCGTAGCAACCCAGAGTTGCACCGCCCGCAATACCGTGAATTCGGGTGTCAAAGTCCGTGTGAACCGGCGCCTCGTCAGGTGGGGTCTGGGGGAGTTTGCTGGAGGCGAGGTGCTGTTCTTGCCTGGTGGCTTATCTTGTGGGCCCACCGCGACATCCGGAGTCGTGAGGGAGGCCTCCCCTCGTCCTTTCAGTGCTGCCCGCCGGATCCTCAAGAGGAGAGACACCCGGATCACGGTCATCTAGTCGAGAGGAGTGTTTCGAGTGAGCGGGAGAGGTGAGAGCAGCAGAAGGGTAATTATTGCGATATTGGGTAAAGAAGCGTAACGGGAATTATCCTCCGTACACGCTCCCTTGTTTTGAGTTTCCCGCGAAAGCGCGAGCAAAGACTCTGTGTTCTAGTTCGCGCCTAGCGCGTGAGCGCCGTTGTGCATGGGCCTAGTGGTGGGGAGAACGCCGAATCTGGAGGACCGCTCGTACGCACTAGCAGTCTTCTTCCGATCACCTCACCGGCGAGTCATCAATACCTCCCGATCATCGAGGTTCCTTTTGTCTTTCGGCGTGCGACGAGCGGGTTCCTCGGTAAGCCCTTTCTCTTTCTCCCGGAATGATTAATGGAGTTGAGCATTTTGAGTTTCGGAATTTAGTTCCGGTTTATTTGGCGTTTCGGGGAACATGTGTGTCGAAGTTTCGAGCGCGATTGCGGCCGATACTTCCCGTGTTCCCAAATTTTATAGTTTTGCGGCTCAGCTCCACTAATCGATTCGATATTAATTTGGGTACATTCAGTATAGTTTATTTGACGTAATATTGTTGCGCATTAATTAATTAAGTTTGAGTTTTGTAATGTCGAATTTTTGATATCGAATTTTGGTAGTACGCGCTGGAATATTCCACGCAGTTACGTTTCTCTCTCTCCCTGCACGCGTTGAGGCTCTAGCGAGCACGGTCGTTCACGCGATGTTTTCGCCCTGTCTCTCTCGCACTTATTGTCGTGCGTCGTCTATACGGCGATTTATTCTGTCTTTTGTATTGCGTATTTTTCAGCCGTTCCTTTTGCGTTCACAGTTATTTCTTTTTCTCTATTTCGTGACGATCGTATTATTTTGTGCCTCTCTATGGCGAATTATCTTACGGCACTCTTCCGTTACCTCTGTTACCGTTTCAAAGATTATCTTGCTATTAGTTTCTGTGATTTATTTTATCGTATAACGCCGCTATCTTCGTATTATTGTACTGATCGTTCGGGAATTTCGGTGTTACCTCGCGCTTAGCCGAAGTCGCTTCACTATTACCTTCGATTACCTTTCGTCGCGAATTATTTTAGGGTTACCTAGCGGCAATTACCTTGCCTATGTTGCCTATGACGCTCTCGCGAATTATTTTAGGGTTACCTAGCGTCAATTACCTTGCCTATGTTGCCTATGACGCTCTCGCGAATTATTTAGGGTTACCTAGCGTCAATTACCTTGCCTATGTTTGCCTATGACGCTCTCGCGAATTACTTTCGGGTTACCTGGTGTCGATTACCTTTTACCTGATGAATTCGAGTAAGCCACGCGCCGACGCCGCATTGTCGTCCGATACGTATTGGCCATGCGATTCTAGCGAGCCGTAAATTATGTAGAATCCGCTCTCGCGAGGGTTCATCTTTTCTTGTACTTTGGTTCATTTGAATAAATTGTGAATCTTTTCTGAATCTTCTGTCTGTGTCGATTATTTGCTTTGCGTTGTGAATTGCTACTTTTCCCCAAGGATCCCCCCCTCTACCTTTTGTATCTCAGATGAGCTGAGTAGTCGGACCGTCCTCGGTCATTCGTTCCCCTCGTGTACTCTAAATTCTAGTTTTCCGTTGCGTTACGATCGCGAGAATCGACGAAAATAAAGTCGATTAATTCGACGGTACTTTGTACCTGGCGCCCAGTTCATTCTCGCAGCCGGAGAGTCATACGGGAAGGAGCGGGTGAGCCGAGAAGGGACTGGATCGTACCCTTGCGGGGAAAATCTACGTTACACTGTGTGGTAACGAACCGGGCCGGGGTTTGACGTTACGAAGTGTGGGACAAATGTAGCAAACGTTCGCATAGTTAGTGAATAATATAAATAAGGCAAATCAGTTTATCAAAAATAGGTCTGGAAGTTGTAAGAAAAAATGTTCGTCAACCTATAACGTCAAATTTTCTTTTTGCAATCTGAAATATTATGGTTGATCATTAATAAAACAAGAACACACGGAACTGTTAGTATATATAATGTAAGAAACTCCAATCGAATAAATGTTTTCTAATTTATTTCTTGTGTCATCGGTATTTTTGAATATTCCCACATTTTGCTTCCTATTGAGTTTGGCTCTGCTTTTTCCGATCCTTGTTTTGACTCCATCGGTTTGCAGCGGATCGATACATAGTATTAATTGGTTGCCTAATATGTGTCCTATAATTTTCTACTATTTCTTCATACTGATTGTGGTAACATGATTCAAGTGGTTTCCGACTATGATCATCAATCGCACATTTTGTATATCAGATTCTTAAAACAGTTTCTGGTGTTGATATAAGTGTTGTTATACTTTTTCCACCTGGTCTGTCGAGTAATAAATTTTGAAACTTCTTCCAAAAAGTCTTCGGATGCTTATTTTGCTGATGATATGAAAAGTCGTATCTTGGGAATGCTGTATGCAAACACAAATTTTGATAACAAAACTTATGGAATGACATGTATGTTGAGTATTTCCACTTTGCAAACTACAAATATGGAATTATTATAAAAAAAATTCATTCGAATAAGTCTACTGTTGCTCAGTTTTGGATGCGATCAAATATAACGCCTACCAACATCCCCAGAAACTTACAGAATTGCTGAATGCAATGTGCGCTATGTCATTTTAATGTAACATCATGACTTTTATTTTACATTTTGACTCTAACTGTAACATATATATGAAGTAAAAAATTGATTATAAAAGTCTTCAGTTGCTCATTTATGGATAGATTTGAAATTGCTGTCTTCGAAGCTCATTGCGCAGATACATTG
The DNA here is from genome assembly GCF_019457755.1 of Venturia canescens. NCBI lineage: Eukaryota > Metazoa > Arthropoda > Insecta > Hymenoptera > Ichneumonidae > Venturia > Venturia canescens. The sequence continues at coordinate 22,466,301 of NC_057425.1, read as the reverse complement.
ACTCTGAAATTTCTGTGGATAAATATATAAATCCAAAAAAAATCACGTGAAAGCTAGTCATTCGTTACTCTATGGTGGCAAAGACTTATAAGAAAATCGATTTTTCTCAGACTTTCAGGATCCTTTGGTATTATTCACACAATTCAACGTCGATTGGATCGATACAAATTATGTTTAAATAAGTGTTAAAAGTACTTGTCCGGCCCATCACTATTCATTTAATAAAAAATCAATCATAAAAAAACGAAATTGTACGGCAGAATCTGGTTAAAAATTTGTTGAAATGCGATTCATTTTTAGTTTAATGCTTTTAATAATAGTATAGGTTAGTTCTTATTCCGTATGGAATTCGTTCGCTGGAAGAATAAGTAGGAAGTAAAAATTGACATCATTAAATATAAACTGGACAGTTATTTTGGAAGCTTGAACATATATATTATGTACAATTTGTTTCATTTATCGATGCAGAATAAAATCCCTTGTATATTGCGGAATAATTTGTTTCCGTTTTTTATTAAATTAGTGCAACTAACAAGGAAAGGTTCTCTGCTGACGTCCTTCGATTTTGATGAAATTTAAATATGTTATTCTACATCAAAATCTAAAAGACACGTATTTTTTTTTATCGGCGGAAAAACGTTTCTAGGGGTTGAAATCACCCTTCAAAGTTGAGACCTCCGAGGGGTACTTTTCAGGTTTCACCTATTTTCACCTGAGATAATAGAATGCACCCAAATGGATAATTATCTTAATGATAAACGATGAAAAATGCAACTGGTTTCATATCGGAGGGTTGCATAGGAAAAAAGTTATAGGGGTTGAAATTCACAAAATCGTTATAACAAAAAAAGTATTGCACCTATCTCGATGAACTTAATTGCATTTCGAAGAGGGCAAAAAAATAGTAGATACGGGTTTTTGCGTTTTTCTCGCAAATCAAGTTAAGGGGGTGAACTACCCCTATATATGTTTACATCAAATCTCAATAAAACGGCAGTAATTTTTTGTTTTCCTTATTTCCTCTGGTCGTGATACGTTTTTCCTTATTGATAATTCTGACTGATTTATATTTGGCAATGAGATAACACAGGCATACGATGAGAGCTTACACATATTCGTTTCGGTAGATAAGACGAAGATTTGGGATGACGCATAGAAAAATTGCGTAGTCAAGTAAAAAAAAAGAGAGCGTACAATATGCTTATATCTTTTATTGATAATATATCAACAGCAATAAATAGAAGCGAATATATAATCGTATGCTCTATTAGCCGTTGTAAGTACTGCAGTAATGATAGTCATCGAAAAAGTGTTTAAAACATAGCGACTTTTTACACCAGGAACAGCGAACAATAGCAACATTTTCACATCCTGGAACTTCACAATGTGAGTAGCAAGAATCTCCAAATGCAAAGTCTACAGGATTTTCAAAATTGGCTGGTTTTTCTTCAATATAACCACTTTTGTACCAAGAATATTTGAAAAGATCGATATAACGTGGTGACGACAGTTGGTTATGAACGAGTGACTGCAGCTTTATGATATTATTTCTCAAATGCAAATCAATATTATAATTCATCAATAGACAAGTATCAGAAAAATGTCTAACAAAATTTTTCCATACTCGGAATCCAAAAACATCGAGGGGTTGGATTTTTCCGGTAGTTCCTTTAGGTATAATCATTACTTTGACATCTCTATTTGAAGGTTTTACATCAAGTACAGCTTGGGGACAGTGTCCAGTCCAAGAATCAATCAGTAATAAAGATTTTGAACCAATTTTCGGGAAAAACACATGCTGCAACCAAATTTTGAAATGATCTGAAATTAGAAAAACGTATTTTTTTCATTCGAAAAAATATCTATACACAAACAGTGGGTGTAATTTATACCTGAAGTAAGCTTCCCAGACTTGGATACTTCTATGTACACATTATCTGGTCTGAAAAGCGTTTTCTCCACTATTGGACCAATCTTGCCGGTTGGTTCTTTTAAAACCAAAAATAGAGGAGATAGCAGTTTGCCGTCAGCTGATATAGTCGGCTGAATCGTATAACTGTGGGTCGTAGATGAGACTGATTGTACAAGACATTGTACTTGCTTTTCTCCTTCGATTGCTAAAGTTCTTCCGGAATGCATTTCTAGCTGGAAGCCACTCTGATCTGCGTTGAATGTATTTGACAATTTGTATGTTGCAATATTTTGCTTTACGTCAAAGACAAATTTTTGAATTTATTGTTCCAAGATTTCTCCATCTTCAATTGTTTTGGATGTAATGAACTTATTAATTTTTCTCGATACGATACGATGAGCCGCTTTAAATGATTTTATCCACTTAGGAGATGCTTTGAAACGAAAATCAGAATGCCCTATTTCTTTTTGAGCATGTAAGGCCCATTTTTTCAAATCGGAATCGTGCACTATTAAACCAGCATCCACAGCAGCTTTGAAATTTTCCAAAGTGTAACTACAAATTCGTGCTAATTTTTCTTTGTACGTCCCACCCTTGTTCAAATTGTGTGCTCACCGCTGCAACTGTCGTATAGATTGCACTCTCTTGAACTTTTGTTTAACACTGCCCAGACTTAAATTTCGTTTCTTCCCGCTGCGCCAATACTGAACGGCCCTTAATTTGTATTCGTAAGATAAATCTTCGTCATCACGAGTGCATGTATCAGGCGGAAGTTCTGGTTCATGCAAGGCGTTTGCCCACTCCTTATCTTCAACAATTTCCATTTTCCAATCCTTGAACGGTTCTTCAAAATCCAAAGAATTTTCTTCTACCATTTCAAAACCACTGTATTCGTTCATTGCAGTCAACAAAATATTTTCAAAGTTTTCTTTCAACTGTATTTCATCGTTATTCACTGGCAAATCCGGTAAATGCATGACTTCAAAAGTTGCGAGAAGCATTCTAATAACGTTCAAAGGATTTATCTTCATTTTGATTAATACTTGCAACTTCGTTTTAAATAGTCTCGAATTGTAAGGCACTTCTTTCGTGTAGAATAAAAATAACCGACTGTGGTGAATATATTCCGCGATCGCAGTTTTATCACTGCTTCTGCGTCGTATTTCAAATCTAATTTTGGGAGCGAGTCACAGACTGAACAGAGATGACTTCCAAATAACACCGTCAAGTAAAGGGACGGGGGGGGAGTTGATGATAACTTGAATTGATGATAACTATAGAAATGTGTCAATATTTACCGAATTTTTGTGAAAAACATAAGGAATAGATATTTTTTGGAATTTGTCTTGGGGGTTATTCAATATTAACTAATAAAAAAAATTGTTATCTGTAGAAGTTATCCCATCAGTAATTTTTGGCGGGAAAAAGTGAATTCTTTCAAACTATGGATGTGATAGAATTTTCAACCGAAAAATTTGATGTTCTCGCATTTTTCTTGCTCAATTAGGTAAAATCCATTGTTTAAATAAATTTTGAATAGAATCTTCTAAGTATAACTAGAAGAGTCAGATTGCCTTCAAATGAAAAATAAACCATAAGGATTGGACGCATACTTTAGGTTCTATAACTTTCACTAGTTATGAAAATGTAATTTCGAGAAAAATCTATCCATCATTTAAGATGTAAATATTGAAAATGTGAAGGAAAAACGTATCACGACCAGAAGAAATAAGGAAAACAAAAAATTACTGCCGTTTTATTGAGATTTGATGTAAACATATATAGGGGTAGTTCACCCCCTTAACTTGATTTGCGAGAAAAACGCAAAAACCCGTATCTACTATTTTTTTGCCCTCTTCGAAATGCAATTAAGTTCATCGAGATAGGTGCAATACTTTTTTTGTTATAACGATTTTGTGAATTTCAACCCCTATAACTTTTTTCCTATGCAACCCTCCGATATGAAACCAGTTGCATTTTTCATCGTTTATCATTAAGATAATTATCCATTTGGGTGCATTCTATTATCTCAGGTGAAAATAGGTGAAACCTGAAAAGTACCCCTCGGAGGTCTCAACTTTGAAGGGTGATTTCAACCCCTAGAAACGTTTTTCCGCCGATAAAAAAAAATACGTGTCTTTTAGATTTTGATGTAGAATAACATATTTAAATTTCATCAAAATCAAAGGACGTCAGCAGAGAACCTTTCCTTGTAAGTAAAAATTACTTGAAGATAATTGTCTCAATTCCCTCTGCATGAATACTTGTGACTTGTGAACCATCAGTTCTAGACAAGCCCTGATTTTTATTTGGATAAACAATTTAAACGGAAAGTGATGGGCCGGACAAGTACTTTTAACACTTATTTAAACATAATTTGTATCGATCCAATCGACGTTGAATTGTGTGAATAATACCAAAGGATCCTGAAAGTCTGAGAAAAATCGATTTTCTTATAAGTCTTTGCCACCATAGAGTAACGAATGACTAGCTTTCACGTGATTTTTTTTGGATTTAAAAGCTTTTTAGAACAATTTAATAACGTCAAAATTTGGAGTTACTAATAAAATACTTGTCCACTGATTGATATCATAAATTTTAGTGCTGCACGTAACTCAAGTGGTAACTTTTTCAATTCATTAGAAAATACTTGGCCTCGAATTGATATAATAAATTTTAATGCTGCACATAAATTAGATGGAATTTTTTTCAATTGATTTAGCTGTTCGAATCAAATAAGAAGAATGAGGCATCGATTTCCAAGTTTTTTTTTATGGATGGAATTATCAGCAAACACGATACCATCAATGTACTTGTCCCAACCTTTTTTTCCCTAGGGGAAGTTTATGGTTTGATATCACGTCTGTTTTCTCGAAAATTCCTTATTTATGATTTCATGAATAAATAATTTTAATTTAAATTGCTATGAATTATTTACGATTTACTGCTTATAACGTTGGTTTCCACGAAAAACGACCTATTTTTCGTCAAAATTGTGCTAGAAATATTTCGTCACAAGTCTGTCCTTGGACTTTGGCGATTTTTTTCCTTGTATTCTAATATGTTTTGTCAATTAAGAACCAAAGAGTATGGTGGAAAGCGGGTTGGAGGCCGAGATATAATTTTCGGCTTATAACGTTGGTTTTCACGAAAAAAGACCTATTTTTCGTCAAATTGTACTGGAAATATTTCGTCACAGGTCTGTTGTTGGACTTCAGCGATTTTTTTCCTTGTACTCTAATATGTTTTGGAAATTAGGAACCCAAGAGCACGGTGGAAAGCGGGTTGGAGGCCGAGATATGATTTTGGCTTGTAACATCTGATTCGTCGAAAAAAGACTGATACCGCACAATCAGTATACTAGTGAAGAACATTATACACTAATGCTGTAGGATTGTAATATATTTGATATTTTCTTACGGTTCGAAATCATTTTTGTTGTGTGATTTAAGAAGTTTTGTTTACATTTTTTGTGGTATAATGCGAAAACGGGCGATCATCAATGTAATTGTCCAAATTTTTTTTCTCCGAGAGAGGATTTTTACGGCTTGATATCAAATCTTTTTTCTGTGGTAGTTCTAAACCACAAAAAATATTCTTAAATAAGATTTTCTCAAGTTCTCCAATGTTTCTAATGTGATATTTAAAAATAATTCTCCTTTCTCCAATGATTTTCTTTAAGTTTTGTACAATTTATAACAGTTTGATATTCTTCGAATGTTTGAAGTGATATCCTCAATTTTTCAACCATTTCGAACATGTCTATAATTTTGTGGGATTAAAATCATATTCCGTAAGGTTTTTCAATATTTTGTATCATTGTGGAATTTTGCCTCTTCATTTATAAATTTTGTTTTCATCTGTTTTGATGAAATCATTGTGAATAAAGAAAACATGAAGATTTTTCAATGAAACGAATTTTTGGATTGATTTTCCTTAAAATTTGACAGAAGGATAAAGAAAAATATATATATAATGTTCACCAAGTCCACCAGAATTCGCAATTTTCACATATGTTTATTGAATTCTAATGCTAGTTATTTTTATTTCATTAAAAAACGTGCTTCCAAGGACTTTTTGAAGCAATCTTTTCCATTCGTATTATCATTCCCAGAGATAGAAAGTTGACGCACCCACGTCGATGCATAAAATTTTCAAACTCTGCATGTAGCCACCAAGGTTCAACCGGACAAAAGAAAAAGTATGAAGTGCGTCAAGACCAACAGAATTGCTTACTTTTTAATATGAGCAATGCATTTTGAAAACATAACTTCTTATGCCATTCATAAACAAGCCATCGCTGACTTTTTGTATCATTCATCATTATTTTTTATTATTGATTATTATTTATAATCCATTTCCAAATCCTATAATTCATGTATAATTTTTATTATTTGTAGATATCCATAAATAAATAAATTTGAAAAAATGTTCAACTGTGAAAAAATATGAGATCTATTGTAACATATACAGTGAATGAATTACGTTTCCTGTAGGAATTCTGAATTTTGGAAATAAAAAAAAATGAGATCATTTTCTAACGTAGCCAAGTACAGTGAATGAATTAAGGTTATTGTGGAATTCATTCGTGTACACTTTTAGCCCTAATCCCTCACTTATTCAGAAAAATTTTCCAGCAAACGTCACAGAGCAACAAAGGTTTCTCGAATGATTCTGCAATTATTAAGAGATTATCATCTGTTTTTATGCTAGCTCGGATTATAAACTTAAAACAGTTTACGCGTACAAGTGCATGCATTGTATCTATACGATGAACTGCACAAATTCATTTTCAACATTACACACAAGCTTGGCGTGCATGGTTTTCAATCGGAAGCTCGGGAAGATACAATTGTTCAAATTTACTATGAAAACAAAAATTAATTAGAATTGTATGAACGAGTGTGAAAAAAACCGATCCCCCAATAAAATAAGAGGGGCCCTGTTATATAATGATTTGGTAAACAATACAGATGGGTGAAATTTGTGGATAAAATTGAACAATTAAACGAACGGATAAAGAAATGAAATCAATCAATCCCTTTATATGCCTTTATCTTGTACGGATAGATACGGCCATTCTTTCATGCCCATACGCATTTTAATTTATCCACGCGTCACTTTCACTCGTTTGTCCGTACACTCTTTTTTTACCAAATGGGCAGATGATTGGATGAATTACACAAGTATTGAAATGGATGAACAAAGAAGTAAGCTGTGTAAACATTGATTTGAGAAAAGAAAACGCGTTGAATACGAAACATTTGGAGTAATGAATTTATCAGTCAAACAAGTCAAGAATAGATATTTTTCTTTGTGTACACAGCGCGGGATTTCACGTCGAACTACTCAATAAAATAGTTGGATGGAAAAGGGATGGCAAATTAAAAAACAATTACATGAGAGGATCATCAAGTTTTCTTCAAATATATGGACGGATGAGGCATTCCTTCGCCGAGCTTCCGATTGAAAACCATGCACGCCAAGCTTGTGTGTAATGTTGAAAATGAATTTCTGCAGTTCATCGTATAGATACAATGCATGCACTTGTACGCGTAAACTGTTTTAAGTTTATAATCCGAGCTAGCATAAAAACAGATGATAATCTCTTAATAATTGCAGAATCATTCGAGAAACCTTTGTTGCTCTGTGACGTTTGCTGGAAAATTTTTCTGAATAAGTGAGGGATTAGGGCTAAAAGTGTACACGAATGAATTCCACAAGAACCTTAATTCATTCACTGTACTTGGCTACGTTGGAAAATGATCTCATTTTTTTTTATTTCCAAAATTCAGAATTCCTACAGGAAACGTAATTCATTCACTGTATATGTTACAATAGATCTCATATTTTTTCACAGTTAAACATTTTTTTAAATTTATTTATTGACAATGCGAATATAGAAAATCATTTAAAACGACGGTCACGACCTTTTAATACTTGGCGTGCCTTTTTTACTTTTTGAAGTTTTAATATTTACTGATTTCACTTCTTTTTGCAAGACGTGACAACTATATAGGAATCGTATTTCATTCACTATATTTGTCAACTTCAGAAAACGATCTCATTTTTTTTTTATATTTTGAAGTTTTTTATTGATAATGCAAATATAGAAAATTATTGGAAACTACGGTCGCGACCTTTTAATAATTGGCGTTCTTTTTTTACTTTGTCAATTATTTTTTTTCTAACTTAGCTGATTTTTTAGAGGCGTGACAATATTTACTTAAGAGAAAAAATACATTCCTCGTCTTCGACGAAAATTTTTAAAACGATTTGTTTCAAGTTGAGTGCTTTTCTCTATGTGCCAAAAGCAATCGACACAGCCAATTTTTCTATGTAGACGGACGAAAACTGTGCGGTTATGTTCATGTGAGTTGAAACCTTTTACAAGCAATAATGGTGACGATTTTGATTATCCATTCAGCAAATCGAATTTTCCAATGAAAGATTGGGAAATTCCTATGCAATGGGATGATATTTTCATTTTCTATTCCTTTTTTTGAAAAGCTCCACTTGTTTACTTGGAAAAATGATTTTTGAAACTATCTTCATCTCATTCATGGATTCCATGTTGACATGGATACTGTCAATGGTTTGCAATGTCCAAGGAGATGTTTCCATGGTATTCAATGTCTAAGACCACAGCTTTATGGTTATTGGTGTCCAGTGATATTTTTTCATGGTCTTCTGTAACGTCTGAACCTGCCTCGTCAATGTAAACTATTAAATCGCAGATCTAGATATCGATAACTATGAGGAAATATATCGTAAACCATTGCACCGTTTACCTAAATATCGGGAAATATAAAATTGTCGAATATATATTGAAAAATACGAAGGCATCCACCTAGACATCGAAAACTCTATAGTCGCCAAACTAGACTTCGAAAACTATAGAGCCGACGACCTAGATATCGAAAACCTTAGAAAAACTCACCACACTATCGGAAACTATGGAGCCATTGACTTTCATATCGGGAACCATGGACAAATTCACCTTAACATCGGAAACTATGGAGCTATGGACCGGAATAGTGAAAACTATGAAGTCGTCAACCTAGTCCACGAAAACAATGGGAAAACATACCTGGACATTGAAAACTACGGAGCCGTTGATCTAGACCTCGAAAAGCATGAAAAAACATACCAGCACGACGAAAGCCATGGAGAAATATACCTAGCCATCGAAAACCATGGAGCTGTCGACGTAGACATCGAAAACAATGGAACCGTCGACCTAGACCATGAAAACCATGGAGAACCATAACCAAACGTCGAAAACTATGGAAATGTTGACCTAGCATCAAAAGCCATGACGGAATATACCTGGACATCCAAAACCATGGAGGAATATACCTAGACATTGAAAAATATGTAGACACATACCTAGACATCGAAAAGTATGGAGTCATCGACCTAGATCGCGGAAATGATGAAGAAATATACCTAGAGAACAAAAACTATGGAAACTCAGACCTAGCCATCGAAAACTGTGGAACCATCAACTTAGACCACGTAAACCATGGAGAAACATACCCAGACATCGAAAACCATGGAGGAATACCTGAACCACGAAAACCATGATGAAACATGCCTAGACATTGAAAACCATGGAGGAATATACCTGGACCACGAAAACCATGAAGGAACATGGTTTTCGTGGTCCTTCATACTTGGTCATTGAAAACTGTAGAGCCGTCGACCTCGACTGCGAAAACCATGAAGAAACATACCTAGACCACGAAAACCATGGAAGAATCTACGTAGACCACGAAAACCATAGAAAAACATATCCAGACATCGAAAACCCTGGAGGAATATACCTGAACCACGAAAACCATGGAGGAATCTACCTAGACCACGAAAACTATGGAGGAATCTACCTAGACCACGAAAACCATGGAGCAATGTACCTAGACCACGAAAACCATGGACAAACATATCCATACATCGAAAACCATGGAGGAATATACCTGGACCACGAAAACCATGAAGGAACATGTCCAGACATTCAAAACCATGAAAGAATATACCTAGACATCAAAACCCATGGAGGAATTATCCTAGACCACGAAAACCATGGAGAAGCATACTTGGACATCGAAAACTGAGGAGCCGTCGACCTCGACCGCGAAAACCATTATTAAACATGCCTAGACATTGAAAATCATGGAGGAATATACCTAGACATCGAAACCCATGGAGGAATTATCCTCGACCACGAAAACCCGAGAGAAACATACCTGGACATCGAAAACTGTGGAGCCGTCGACCTCGACTACGAACACCATGAAGAAACATACCTAGACCACGAAAACCATGGAGGAATCTACCTATACCGAGATAACCATGGAGGAATATACCTGGATGACGAAAACCATGAAGGAACATGCCTAGACATTGAAACCATGAACAAACGTACCTAGACCACGAAAACCATGGAGGATTGTACCTAGACCACGAAAACCATGGAGGAATATACCTGGACCACGAAAACCATGAAGGAAAACGTCTAGACATTGAAAACCATGAAGGAAAATACCTAGACATCAAAACCCATGGAGAAATTATCCTAGACCACGAAAATCATGGAGAAACATACCTAGACATCGAAAACTGTGGAACCGTCGACCTCGACCGCGAAAACCATCAAGAGACATACTTAGACCACGAAAACCATGGAGGAATATACCTTAGACATCAAGAACTATGGAGAAATACACCTGCACATCAGAAACCATAGAGGAATATACCTAGACATCGAAACCCATAGAGGAATTATCCGAGACCACGAAAACCATGGAGAAACATACCTGGACATCGAAACCTGTGGAGCCGTCAACCTCGATCGCGAAAACCATGGAGGAATATACCTAGACATCAAGAACTATAGAGAAATACACGTGGACATGAAAAACTATGGAGAAATACACTCGCACATCAGAAACCATGGAGGAATATACCTAGACATCGAAATCCATGGAGGAATTATCCGAAACCATGAAAACCATGAAGAAACATACCTGGACATCGAAAACTAAGGAGCCGTCGACCCAGACCTCGGTAACCATGAAAAAACATACCTAGACGACGAAAGCCATGGAGGAATATATCTGGACATAAAAAACTATGGAGTCGTCCACCTAGAAATCGAAAATCGCGATAGAATGTACCTAAACCTAGTCCTCCAAAACCCATGAGCTATCGCCCTAGACATCCTCGAAAAATCCAGCGGCGTCGACCAGAATTTTATATTTTTTTATTTTTATTATTTATTATTTAATGTTATTCGTATTATTCAATTTTTTTATTATATTATAATATTATCATTTTATATTATATATTGTATAATATAATATATATATTATATTATATATTAATTATAATAAAATATTTATTATAATAATATTTTATTATTAATTAATATTAATAAATAAAATATATATTATATAATTATATACATATTTTATGCGCAAACCAGGAGCTGGTATTGCCCCCGCTGTGCGCCCATTCTCTGTCTCTCTCGCTCGGCGACGCAGAAGGAGAGGGGGTAGCCGCGTTCAGCGTAGTGCGTGACGTAGAGTGTGACAAAAGTAAGAAATCGTGCAAAGGACGTAAGTCCAAATGTAAACAAGCGTAACTTACGCCTCTCTGTCTCTAAGAAAATGAAAATCCCGAAATGATGGATTTTAAATCCCTAACGTTACATATCTCAGGATTTACTGGACGGATTTACTTGCAACAAAGACCAATGGAAAGAGAAAAATCGAAAAAAAATTGTCACAAATTTTCAAGTTCTTTTATGAAATGGTTTATTTGTGAGAGCCATTTGAAAATTCTGTGACGTCATAAAACCGGCATATTCGCGTATATAAGAGTAGCGGCAGGGCTCGCGCTGGCTTTTCTTTTGCGCTGCAGTTTTTCCTTTTAATACTTGGCGTCGAGCCGCTACCGCGTCTCTTGATTCCATAATCAAAAAAAGGAAGTACTAATACCTGGCATGCATGTCAATACACAGAATTTTCCAAATTTGCAAGTATTCGCTGCGATTTATTCATCTAAATTTTGGTACAGACAGAAAAAATTACCACCGATTCATAAAATTTATTATGCCAAAACTAAAAGGAAAAAAGACAGCGCACTTGAAAGTGAACAGAACGCATAATTGTTTCATGTATCTCATTCATATATTACAGTTGGAACCAAAAAGTGAAAAGATTGGCACACCTACCGCTTCGCAGGAATATAGTTCATAGGTACTCGCTGCGTACCAGTAATACAGACTTTTGTGCTATGGGGCAAAAAACTTTAAAATTACCCGAACCACATTTTTGAAACTCATTATGGCATATTCAATAAATAAAGTGACAGATACGCTGCATGTTGAAGTAAATCAAATAGTGTAATGTAGAATGTCTCCATGGTTATATACAGACAAAATATTTGATCACATCCAGAAATGATCAGGCGTAGACTCACACACATGAATTTTTTAATCCATAATGCCAATCGTAAACTTGGTCTTTAAATACTCAATATACGTGTCGCTTCATCATGTTGTCAAACTTAAGATGTGTTCATTGCATTTGGAAGATACAAATTTTGATATCACGAAAAATAAGCAACCAATGACTTATTGAAATGAATTTCCAAATTCATCATGCAACAATTCAAGTGAATATCTATGTATTTACATGGCCCAAAGATTTTTTAAAACTCGTGTTTGTAAACAAGCAATCATGAAAACTTTTTGATATGAATTTTCCAATTTATTGACATCAATATGAGGAAATAGAAATACGAATGTCACTCGAATTGTCTAGAGAATGAATAGAAATTGGTATGGATACACTGTGAGCTAAGGAGGTGGGAAAAAGGGCCCGGTGAACACAGCCAAATGTAATGAAAGAAAATATGACAACAATACATTGAATTAGACACTTTTACTTGACCGAAGTTTTTCAACATTTATTTGCATTCATTTACATACAATCACGCATATTTTTTCTATAATGTAATTACACAACATAAAATTTCTGTTTGGAAAGAACGTTTGAGAGGTTATAATGAGCGAAAGTTTTTTTTTCTCACATAACTCCCGTTGAAAATTTTTGAAGAACCCAGAACCAGGATTGCAACAAAATTATGTCATAAATAAACGTAAAATCAAAGAATTTGTACAAGGAGAAATTTCCCAATACTAATATAACAAACACTCGCGAACCGATTGCGATGAGCGTAAACTAACCCACATGGTTTTCACAAAACTTACATAACATTTTTTTTTTATAGTCATATAAGAATTTTGAATCGAATTCATACAGCTCGCACTATTTCTCCGAAATTTTATCATTCAGATCGCTGTTGCTATTAATTTGCTCATGCCATCAAAAACTGACAGATGGATGTACTATATATCACGTCAAAGTCACTATATGTCTGGTTTTCGTAATACTGTATGACACCACATACCACTATTTTTAATAAAATAAATATATATTTAACCTATTTAACACTTTATTATATGAAAAATATTTTTTTGTCACCCCGCACTTCGTAATGTCGAAAATCCGTTTGTTATAACATCAATAACTGACGGCTGACTGATGGCCTTGTATACATATTCATAAACTGTATTCCGCTGGAACGGTACAGCAAGTGTCCTGACCAATCACAACTCATTATTTCTGTAGCCGGGATCCCGGGACCCGAGCTTCCATAGAAATGGGTTATAGCTGGCATCAAGAGGCCTTTGATGGTGTTCTGTACAGACACAGTAAATCCATAGATGTGTTAGTAACTTTTGCATAATCTTGAGCCCGTGCAAAGTTTTTTCTCAGCAATTACACCACCGATCGTATTGATTTTGGGCGCAATCGAAAGAGAATTTCTTAATTAGCTGAAAGTTCAATTTTCAAATTGCGACATAACTCCTGAGCTTCGGAATTCAAGAAAATGACATGTCAATTTTACCCCCACCACCGAAATTTACTTTATTCAGAGATAATATAGTCTCGGCGAGAGCCTCGGGCCAGCAGACGACAGGGCTGTCAATGTACTTGTCCCGAGACTCTACCGAGTCTCTTGATATGCGACGGATCACCCCTTATGTTTGATTATGGTAATATGTAATGGAACTTGGTTCGGCAAGGTTTTAAGTGTTCCTTTTCAAATAGTATTGAAGTTTGTATGACTGATATACAGCGAATACTTCCAAACTTTGATATTTCTGTGTTGCAGCATGTGTGCCAATCATTCGAATCATTTACTCCAACCGTATCATGTAATCTAGAAAATTTATCACAAAAGTCTTCCGCTTTTCTAAATACGTCAATCTTCCTTTTTCTACTCCATTGTGAGTTTTCGAATTTCTAAATTCATTTCTGAATTGTCCTGAAATGGTTTTCCTCCAAAACCAATGCAGGTACCTTAAACGTCTTTCAATTCTGTTGCTCTGTTGAATTAAGTTCGCTTAGTTTTTTTTTTGCTGCTTTGAGTTCTGGCATAATAAATGTTAGAAGTTTTCGGGCACTTTTTTTCAGCAACTACCAAACTGTGGATAATTGGATCTCAGCGGCCACTTGCAAACTTTGGAAATATATTTCATTGGGGACACGTTTTGGATGAAATGAAATCTCTAGATACAGAATGCAAAAGCGACATTCAAAGTGGGCAAATCTGTTGGATTTTTCGTGTCTTGAATTTGATCTATCTTTCATTTGAATTTTGAAGAAAAAGGATAAATGAAATCTGTTCTATTAAGGAAATCTTTACGTCAGTTGTTTCTTGGTATGAAGACTTGGAAAAAATCGCCAAAGGCCAAGGACAGACCGGTGACGAAATATTTCCAGTACAATTTTGACGAAAAATAGATCTTATTTCGTGGAAACCAACGTTATAAGCCGAAAATCATATTACGGCCCACAACACGCATTTCTTCATGCTCTTGGGTTCCCAATAGACAAAACATATTAGAAGACAAGAAGAAAAATCACCAAAGTCCAAGACCAAACCAGTGCCGAAATATTTTCAGTACAATTTTGAAGAAAAATTGGTCTTTTACGTGGAAACTAACATTATAAACCGAAATTCATTTCCCGGGCCTCATCCCGGATTCTTCCATGCTGTTGAGTTCCTAATAGGCATAACATATTAGAGTAGAAGAAAAAATAGCCCAAGTCCATGGACAGACATGTGACGGAATATTTTCTGTACAATGTTGACGAGAAATTTGTTGTTTTTCGTGGAAACCAATGTTATAAGCCGAAAATCATATCTCGGCCCGCAACACACTTTTCTTCATGCTCTTGGGTTCCAAATAGACGAAACATATTAGAGTACAAGGAAAAAATCGCCAAGGTCCAATGACAGACCTGTGACGAAATATTTCCAGTACAATTTTGACGAAAAATAGATCTTATTTCGTGGAAACCAACGTTATAAGCCGAAAATCATATTACGGCCCACAACACGCATTTCTTCATGCTCTTGGGTTCCCAATAGACAAAACATATTAGAAGACAAGGAAAAAAATCACCAAAGTCCAAGACCAAACCAGTGCCTAAATATTTTCAGTACAATTTTGAAGAAAAATTGGTCTTTTACGTGGAAACCAACATTATAAACCGAAATTCATTTCTCGGGCCTATCATCCCGGATTCCTCCATGCTGTTGAGTTCCTAATAGGCATAACATATTAGAGTATAATAAAAAAAATCGCCAAAGTTCAAGGGCAGTCTTGTGACGAAATATTTTCACTACAATTTTTACGAAAAATTGGTCTTTTATGGTGGAAACCAACTTTATAAGCTGAACATCATACCGAGGGAAAATAAGATTGGGAAAAGTACATTTATGGTCCCTTATTTGCTGATAATTTCATGAAAAAGATTATCCCATAAAAATTGTTCGTATGAGAATGGAATCTATAAAAATATACTAAGCAATTAATTCATAGAAATTAATACTAAAATCCTATAACCGTCATAACATAAATGAGGAACTTTTGAGAAAAAAGGCGTGATATCAAACCATAAACTTCCCCTAGGGAAAAAAAGGTTGGGACAAGTACATTGATGGTCTCTTGTTTCTGGATGACATAGAAAAAAGACTCAGAACCAGGAAAAAAATTCTATAAAAATAATAAACGAAAAATTGAAAAGTTCAAAAAAATTCAACAAAAATAAAAAATAATCGAAAAAAATTCTGTAAAGAAAAATAAAAAATTTTCAAAAAAATTCATAAATATTGGACAAATTGAAAAATGTACTATCCAAGTTACATGCAGTATAAAAATGTATGATATCAATTGGAGGCCAAGTTTTTATTGATAATTTTGAATATATATTTATCGAACATATCGGAAACTTTAATTGAAATTCATGATAATTATTTTCAAGAAAAAAGTTAATGAAAAAAAGTCATTACGGAAGTTACGTGCAGTACTAAAATGTATTATATCAATTCGAGGTCAAGTATTTATCAGTTATTCGAAATATAATCTCCGGCGACAAATAACCGTTGAGAATCCTTGTCGGGCTCACAACGTTTTATCAAAATTACTAAAAAATTAATGAAAATAAAATCATTAAAAATTCACATGAAAGTCATTCGTTACTTCAACAAGGTACACACTTTAAAGAATCGATTCCCCTCCGACTTTCACGATCTCCTGGTATTATTCACAACATTCAACTTCGATTGGATCGGTACAAATTATGTTCAAATACGTCTTAAACGTACTTGTCCGGCCCATCACTTTTTATTCAATTTTCTCATTCGAAAACAAATCAAAAACGAAGTTAATGCATGTGTTAATATTAAGGAACAGTAATTCCCGAGAAAATAATTTTCCTTCGAATCACTTTTGTCAAAATGAAACGAAAATGAAAGATGAAGTTGATTAATCTATTTATATTATATGGAGTCATAATTCACAACAAAATCATTTTTCTCCGAATTCCAGGAATCCACGTGTCGTACTCGACTAGTGATATTTATCAAAATGTGTACGTGACTATAGAAAAAAAACATTTCATGGCTGAGTAGGTTCGAAAATGTCTAGTAATGTGCCTGATTATTTCTCATTTTCATTGGTTCTTACCGAATGGTATGTGTTCACTGAAGAAAATGAGAAGTGGATATTGCTATACGAACTTGCGAACAATCAAGTTCAAATTACTTGCAGATATTATTTTTATTTCTATCCATTTTATTATATTTGTCATTATAGAACAGTCCTGATTTGGTTTCGAATGAGCAATTTGAATAAAAAGTGATGGGCCGGACAAGTACGTTTAAGACGTATTTGAACATAATTTGTACCGATCCAATCGAAGTTGAATGTTGTGAATAATACCAGGAGATCGTGAAAGTCGGAGGGGAATCGATTCTTTAAAGTGTGTACCTTGTTGAAGTAACGAATGACTTTCATGTGAATTTTTAATGATTTTATTTTCATTAATTTTTTAGTAATTTTGATAAAACGTTGTGAGCCCGACAAGGATTCTCAACGCTCATTTGTCGCCGGAGATTATATTTCGAATAACTGATAAATACTTGACCTCGAATTGATATAATACATTTTAGTACTGCACGTAACTTCCGTAATGACTTTTTTTCATTAACTTTTTTCTTGAAAATAATTATCATGAATTTCAATTAAAGTTTCCGATATGTTCGATAAATATTCCAAATTATCAATAAAAACTTGGCCTCCAATTGATATCATACATTTTTATACTGCATGTAACTTGGATAGTACATTTTTCAATTTGTCCAATATTTATGAATTTTTTTGAAAATTTCTTATTTTTCTTTACAGAATTTTTTTCGATTATTTTTTATTTTTGTTGAATTTTTTTGAACTTTTCAATTTTTCGTTTATTATTTTTATAGAATTTTTTTCCTGGTTCTGAGTCTTTTTTCTATGTCATCCAGAAACAAGAGACCATGAATGTACTTGTCCCAACCTTTTTTTCCCTAGGGGAATAATCTATTTCGGAAGAAATTTAGAACGTTAAATCATAAAAATAATTTGAGAAGCAAATTTAAGGATTTGGGAAGATGGATAACGCGGAGATAGGTAATAATATTTCAGGCATGCAGCTAGTACATGAGGAGGAATAGGGGCTCAAAACATCGAATGAATTAAAATAAAAATTTTGAATAGGGAAAACAAGGGAGGCATCTACGCAGACGACAGTAGAAACGCTGAATTTTCTACAATAAACGAATGGCGAAGCGGGAGAATGGGATAATTACAGGAGTTATGGGAAAGGAGATATGAACAATAATGAAGGGAATAATCAAATGACCATGAAAATTGCTCCCGTCATTAATTTGGAGTCCAGCAAAAGGAGCAAGAAAAATCAGGGATCTCAGACGGGGCAAACATTAAAAGATAAAGCTGTGCAGACAATGTGGATTTTGAATGAGATCGAAGTAGCAGAGGACAGGAAATCGAACAGGGAGGAAGTGCTCCATTTTATTGCTAAAGAACATTGCTTTTCAAAAATGCGGAGGGAGCTGGAAATTCCTGAGATGCTATCGCCAATTGAGGAAAACAGTATGTGCAAAGTAGGAGGGGACAAAGATGATTGGAAAAACTGGAAGGTGGGGGAATTTGTATGGGAAGAGGATAAGGAAAACATCAAAGAAACGAAGAAGAAACAAGAATTAGACGAAAAGAAAAGAAAGAGTGACGCGAATGAAGGAGGGGAAATTAGAAATGGAAAAGAAAGAAAGACGGAGACATGGAAGGGCCAAGAAAACGATTTGAAAACACTCGAAGGAGCAAACTGGCTCAACGACGTGGTCATCAATTCTTATCTCGAATTGATCGGTAAGGAAGGAAATCAGGAGCAACAGAAGAAATTAAGAGGGTGTGCAATGAATTCATTTTTTTTTCCTCGCCTGCACATAAGCGGTCACACAGCTGTAAAAAGGTGGACAAAAAAAACCAATATCTTCAAGTTCGAGAAAATGATGATACCGATACATCTCGGGAATCATTGGAGTCTCGCTGTGATTAACTTTTTGACTAAAAACATCACATACTACGATAGCCTGAGAAGAAAGGATCAGGGATACCTGAGAACCCTGTTGCACTATTTGGATGAAGAGGCGAGGATAAAAGGGGAAGATCCTATTAATCAAAATGAGTGGACTTTAGGAGCAGAGAGAGAAATTCCAACCCAGCAAAATGGATTTGATTGCGGGGTTTTTGTTTGCCTATACGCCAAATATGAGGCTCTTAATAAAAAATTTGATTTCAGTCAGAGAGATATGCCTCAAATGCGTCTCTTGATTAAACGCGAACTCATGGAAGAGATATTGTTGAAATAAAAGGAAGTGAGGGAAAGACATATTTTTCTTCTTCGAATTGTACATAGCAAATTTAGATTCTACGTTCTGTTTGTTTTTTAACAAAATTTAAAATATTATAGCTCCAGAAAGAAAAATTGTAGTTACTTAAAAAAAAGAAAAATAAAAAAAAATGGAAAAAAATGGCTCTTATACTCGTACCTAAATTAATATTGCAAAATATTATAATAATATTGTAATTATTATTAAATTATAATTATTATTAAACAATTAATATTGTAAAATATGCAAAATCATGCTATCGATGATTCTGCGCCTAAAATATAGAAAAATTAGTAAAGTAAATAATAATAGAACATGAAAAGAATAATACTTACTTTAAGAAGCCGATGTCCTGGAGCCCGCGAACCTGGAAAAGAAAAACAAAAATGATTAGATAATAAGTAAAAATAGCTATAGAAAGAAAAATAAGTACTCACCTGATGAATTACTCCGAAAGCGCTGAAAAACCTAGAAATAAGAAAAAAAGAGGAGAAAAGGAATAGAGAAATGGGGGAAAAATGATAAGAAAATGGGGTAAAATGAATTGATGAGAAACGAAATAAGGGACAAGAAGAATATGGAAATGGAATAGAATAGGGGATAGGAAATTTGAGAGCGGGTAGGAAGGGTAAGTAAATTAATGAAAGGGAAAGAACCTGAAAATCAAAGAAAAAGAATTGTAGAATAAAATAACCTAAAGATAAAAGAACATAACTTAAAAGAAACAAAAATGATGAGAACCTGAAAATAAAAAAACATAACTTGTAAATGAGAGAATAAACCTGAAAATAAAAGAAGAATGAATGGTGAAAGGGGCGAGAAAAAGGGAGCGTTGAGATCCTGAAAATAAAATATAACTTGTAAAAAGAATAAAGAAAAAAAACACGGCGCTGAAATTGAAAAAACAACAAACCTGAAAAAAAAATGATGAAAACCTGAAAATAAAAAGAAAAGTGGGGATAAAAACAATAAAAGGGGTAAAATAGACGAATAAAGAGGGAGTGGGAGTAAAAGGAGATAACAGGGACGAATAATAAGGCTACGAGTGAAAGAGGGGAAAATATGAACTAATGGAAAGACAAAAATAATAAAAGTGGGGTAAAATGGGCGAATGAAGTGCGAGAAGGAACTGGGAAAGGTAAAGTGGGGCAAAATGGACAGAAATAGAGAAGTGGGGAAAGTGAAAGGAGTGGGGATGGAGAAAGAGTATACATAGAAAAAAGATTTAGAACCAGGAAAAAAATTCTATAAAAATAATAAACGAAAAATTGAAAAGTTCAAAAAAATTCAACAAAAATAAAAAACAATCGAAAAGATTCTGTAAAGAAAAATAAAAAAATTTCAAAAAAATTCATAAATATTGAAGACATTAAAAAATGTACTATCCAAGTTACATGTAGTATAAAAATGTATGATATCAATTAGAGGCCAAGTTTTTATTGATAATTTGGAATATTTATCCAACATATTGAAAACTTTAATGAAATTCATGATAATTATTTTCACGAAAAAAGTTAATGAAAAAAAAGTCATAACGGAAGTTACGTGCAGTACTAAAATGTATTATATCAATTCGAGGTCAAGTATTTATCAGTTATTCGAAATATAATCTCCGGCGACAAATGAGCGTTGAGAATCCTTGTCGGGCTCACAACGTTTTATCAAAATTACTAAAAAATTAATGGAAATTAATGACTCCATATAATATAAATAGATTAATCAACTTCATCTTTCATTTTCGTTTCATTTTGACAAGAGCGATTCGAAGGAAAATTATTTTCTCGGGAATTACTGTTTCTTAATATTAACACATGCATTAACTTCGTTTTTGATTTGTTTTCGAATGAGCAATTTGAATAAAAAGTGATGGGCCGGACAAGTACGTTTAAGACGTATTTGAACATAATTTGTACCGATCCAATCGAAGTTGAATGTTGTGAATAATACCAGGGGATCCTGAAAGTCGGAGGGGAATCGATTCTGTAAAGTGTGTACCTTGTTGAAGTAAGGAATGACTTTCATGTGAATTTTTAATGATTTTATTTCCATTAATTTTTTAGTTCGTTACAAATTATTGGATCGTTACAAATTATGTTTAAATATGAGTTAAAAGTACTTGTCCGGCCCATCACTTTCCATTAAAATTGTTTATTCAAATAAAAATCAGGGCTTTTCTAGAACTGATGGAGCACAAATATCCATGCAGAGGGAATTTAGAGAGTTATCTTCAAGTAATTTTCCCTCAAGTGCACTAATTTAATAAGAACGGAAACGAATTGTCCTGTACTATACAAGAGATATTTTTGTGCATCGATAAATAAAAAACATTTTGCACATTAAATATGTTCAAGTTTCCAAAAATAAGTCCCCAGTTTGTATTGGAATGACGGCAATTTTTACTTCTCACTTCTTCCAGCGAACGAATTTCATTCGGTATAACTAACCTATACTATTATTAAGAACATTAAACTAATAATAAATCGCATTTCAATACATTTTTAACCGGATTCTGCCGTACAATTTCGTTTTTTTATGATTGATTTTTATTGCAATAAATAGTGTTGGGCCGGACAAGTACTTTTAACTCATATTTAAACATAATTTGTAACGATCCAATCGACGTCGAATATTGTGAATAATATCAGAAGCTCCTGAAAGTCTGAAAAGAATCGATTTTCTTATAAGTCTCTGCCACCATAGAGCAAGAAATGATTAGCTTGCATGTGATATTTTTGGATTTAAAAGCTTCTTAGAACAATTCCATAATGTTGAACTTTGGAGTTACTAATAAAATACTTGTCCACCGATTGATATCACAAATTTTAGTGCTGCACGTAATTCAAGTGGTAACTTTTTTCAATTCATTAGAAAATACTTGCCCTCGAATTGATATGATAAATTTTAATCCTTCACGTAAATTAGATGGAATTTTTTTCAATTGATTTAGCTGTTCGAATCAAATAAGAAGAAAGAGGCATCGGTTTCTAACAAGGAAAGTCTTTCCGCTGTCCCCTTCCGATTTTAATGAAACTTGAATATGTTATTCTACATCAAAATCTAAGAGACACGTATTTTTTTTATCGGCGGAAAAACGTTTCTAGGGGGTGAAATCATCCCTTGAAGTTGAGACCTCCGAGGGGTACTTTTCAGGTTTCACCCATTTCCACTTGAGATAATCGAATGCACCCAAATGGATAATTACCTTAATGATAAACGATGAAAAATGCAACTGGTTTCACATCGGGGGGTTGCATAAGAAAAAAGTTATAGGGGTTGAAATTCACAAAATCGTTATAACAAAAAAACTATTGCACCTATCTCGATGAATTCAATTGAATTTTGAAGAGGGTAAAAAAATAGTAGACACGGGTTTTTGTGTTTTCCTCGCAAATCTAGTTAAGGGGGTGAACTACCCCTATGTATGTTTACGCTTAATCTCAATCAAACGGCAGTAATTCTTTTTTTTCTTGTTTCCTCTCCTCGTAATACGTTTTTTCTTCAAATTTACAACATCCACATATCAACAGATGGATGGATTTTTCCTGCAATTACATTTTCCTAACTGGTGAAAGTCTAGAACCCAAAGTATGCGTCCAATCTTAATGGTTTGTTTTTTATTTGAAGGCATTTCGAGACTCTTCTAGTTATACTTAAAAGATTCTATTCAAAATTTATTTAAACAATGGATTTGATCTACTTGAGCAAGGAAAATTGGAAAAAATCGAATTTTTCCGTTGAAAATTCTACCATTTTATGAATTCTTTATTTTTTGTAACTTTTTACGGTATTCATACGAATTACATCCATAGTTTAAAAGAATTCACTTATTTATTTTTTCCGCGAAAAATTATAGATTGGATAACTTTTACGAATAACAATTTTTTTTATTATTTAATAATGAATAAACCACAAGATAAATTTAAAAATATGTATTTCTTATACTTTTCACAAAAATTTCGTAAATACTGACGTATTTTCATAGTTATCATATCTGCCCCCTCTACTTGACGGTGTTATTTCGGAGTCACCTCTGTCCGGTCTGTGACTCGCTCCCAAAATTAGATTTGAAATACGACGCAGAAGCAGTGATAAAACTGTGATCGCGGAATGTATTCACCACAGTCGGTTATTTTTATTTTACACAAAAGAAGTGCCTTACAATTCGAGACTATTTAAAACAAAGTTGCAAGTATTAATCAAAATGAAGATAAATCCTTTGAACGTTATTAGAATGCTTCTCGCAACTTTTGAATTTATGCGTTTACCGGATTCGCCAGTGAATAACGATGAAATACAGTTGAAAGAAAACATTGAAAATATTTTGTTGACTGCAATGAACGAATACAGTGGTTTCGACATGGTAGAAGAAAATTCTTTGCATTTTGAAGAACCATTTAAGGATCGGGAAATGGAAATTGTTGAAGATCAAGAATGGGCAGACGCACTGCATGACCCAGAACTTCCGCCTGATACATGCACTCGTGATGACGAAGACTTATCTTACGAGTACAAATTAAGGGCCGTTGAGTATTGGCGCAGCGGGAAGATAGGAAATTTAGGTTTGGGAAGTGTTAAACAAAAGTTCAAGAAAGTGCAATCTATACGACAGTTGCGGCGGTGGGCCCACAATTTGAACAAGGGGGGGACATACAAAGAAAAATTAGCACGAATTTGTGGATACACTTTGGAAAATTTCAAAGCTGCTGTGGATGCTGGTTTAATAGTGCACGATTCCGATTTAAAAAAATGGGCCCTGCATGCTCAAAAAGAAGTAGGGCATACTGATTTTCGTTTCAAAGCATCTCGTACGTGGATAAACTCATTCAAAGCAGCTCATCGTATCGTATCGAGAAAAATTAGTAAATTCATTACATCCAAAACAATTGAAGATGGAAAAGTCTTGGAACAACAAAGTCAAAAATTTGTCTATGACGTAAAGCAAAATATTAGAACGTACGAATTGTCAAATTCGTACGTTCTAATTGAAAGTTCGCGTGGTTACAAAAGAAAAAAAATGAATACTCGGGGATCGCAAGTAGCCACGGTACGCACGCCGAGTCGTGAAGAAGAGGAACAATGGGCACTCACGAATTAGTGAACCGAAAATTCGCGCCACAGGGCCGAGCTTCGTCCAGGCGGCGCCATCGAGCGAGCCGGCGGATAACAGCGCCGCGCCGTCAAGCAATCAATCGCCAATCGATAGCCCTCGTCGTTAGCCCTTTTCCTTCCTCACCCCCCCTCGTCGCCGAGTCGCTACTCCTGCGTGAGATAGATATTATCTTGGGGATTATTCTTTTTGCGTTAAATGCGAGTGAGTGCTGTGGTGCTAGTATTAAGCCCCTTTTTAGCGTGATCTACCCCCCCCGCTCCTAGCCCACCGGCTTTGTCGTCGAGTCGCGCATCGTATTTCGCCGAACCATTATTGTAATTGTTTCTTTTTATCGTTTGCAACCTCACGGGTATATGTAAGACGCCTGAGCGACAGGTGCCCATCGACCCGAAGATTTTGAGTCTCAAAAGCATTGAGCCATTTTCCCCCCGTTTTCTTTTTCTTTCTCCGAGCTAGCCCCGTTCTGTACGTTTCCCCCCGCATTAGCCGTAGTAGGTGAGTCCTCTGTTGTTAACATTCGAGATCCGAAGAGATCGACCTGATTTATTTTTGTTACTTTTTTGTAAAAACTAACTGGCGCCCAAATTGGTGAAATAAAGCCTATTTTTTGTTATCATTTTTTTTCTACTAAATACTGATTCCTTATTTATTTCATTTTTATTCCCCTTTTATTTTTAACCATTTCAGCCAGCCGTGACGAAAAACCCCGTCACAAATTGGCTCACGCTAAAAAGGGGCTTAATACTAGCACCACAGCACTCACTTGCATTTAACGCAAAAGAATAATCTCCAAGATAAATCACAACCAAGGGAGAATCGATCACGAGCCAGAAGGGCTCGGGGAAAATTCGACCATGAAAACGTGACCGGCGAAATCGAGACGCGATCTACGACGAAGATGGCGAAACAACCACGTGTCTTCGTCGCAGAGTCAAGAGAGTGAAAACGACTTACTTGGCGCTGAGATTATGCGTCGTACGGTTTTTCGGGCTCAAGATTGCCGCTATCGTCTCCAAGGATCAAGCCGGTGGTCGTTGGGACAAAATAACTGGGGTCGAACGAAACAAAACTACAAGTCAGATTGAAAGTACTGGGAACTGGGCCGTGGTACGCACGCCGGAGTCGTGATGGAAGTCAGTGATCTCCGTGCTCGCTCGTCGTTCTTCCTCGTTGCGCATAAATTATTGATTATTGATCCTTGCGCGCGCCGATGATCATCCAATCGGACTTTTCTATCTCGCGCAGGAGTAGCGACTCGGGGACGAGGGGGGGGTGAGGAAGGAAAAGGGCTAACGACGAGGGCTATCGATTGGCGATCGATTGCTTGACGGCGCGGCGCTGTTATCAGCCGGCTCACTCGATGGCGCCGCCTGGACGAAGCTCGGCCCTGTGGCGCGAATTTTCGGTTCACTAATTCGTGATAACAGCGCCAAGACGGCCGAAGAACTTATGGCTAATAATAATGGCGATACAGAAAAATGACTGATTAAAATAACATAAGAATATGGTGTGATGCGCAATTAGTTGAAAATGCCAGAAAAATATAGCGATTTTTGACGCTTCAAAAGTGAGTGAGTGGTGTGGTGGATTCCACCACGACGCGGGGCGTTGCGGCTCTGCCACAACGTCACAACATTTAACGCAGATCAGAGTGGCTTCCAACTAGAAATGCATTCAGGAAGAACTTTAGCGATCGAAGGAGAAAAGCAAGTACAATGTCTTGTACAATCAGTCTCTTATACGACTCACAGTTACACTATTCAGCCGACTATATCAGCTGACGGCAAGCTGCTATCTCCTCTATTTTTAGTTTTAAAAGAACCAACTGGCAAGATTGGTCCATTAGTGGAGAAAACGCTTTTCAGACCCGATAATGTGTACATAGAACGATCCAAGTCTGGGAAGCTTACTTCAGGTATAAATTACATCCACTGTTTTTGTGTAAACATTTTTTCGATTGAAAAAATAATACGTTTTTCTATTTTCAGATCATTTTAAAATTTGGTTGGAGCATGTATTTTTCCCGAAAGTTGGCCCAAAATCATTATTACTGATTGATTCTTGGACTGGACACTGTCCCCAAGCTGTACTTGATGTGAAACCTTCAAATAGAGATGTGAAAGTAATGATTATACCTAAAGGAACTACCGGAAAAATCCAACCCCTCGATGTTTTTGGATTCCGAATATGGAAAAATTTTGTTACACATTTTTCTGATAATTGTCTTTTGATGAATTATGATATTAATTTGCATTTGAGAAACAATATCATAAAGCTGTAATCACTCGTTCATAACCAACTGTCGTCACCACGTTATATCGATCTTTTCAAATATTCTTGGTACAAATGTGGTTACATAGAAGAAAAACCTGCGAATTTTGAGAATCCTGTAGATTTGGCATTTGGAGATTCCTGCAACTCACATTGTGAAGTTCCAGGATGCGAAAATGTTGCTATTGTTCGCTGTTCCTGGTGCAAAAAGTCGCTATGTTTTCAACACTTTTTCGATGATTATCATTACTGCAGTACTTACAACGGTTAATAGAGCACACCATTATATGTTCGCTTCTATTTATCGCTATGGTGATTATTTTGTTACACTGTTGACATATTATTAATAAAAGATATAAGCATATTGTACACTTTTTTTTACTCGACTATGTAGTTTTTCTATACGTCATCCCAAAACTTGGTCTTATCAACCGGAACGAATATGAGTATATGTGTAAGCGCTTATCGTATGCCTATGTTATTATCTCATTGCCAAATATAAATCGGTCAGAATTATCGATAAGTCAGATATAAATACTTTTCAATCTGAAGATTCACCTATAAATAAGTTGGCATTTAGATAAAATCGTTCATTGAATGTTATATCCGCAACATTGTTGTTGTAAATTTGAAGAAAAAACGTATTACGAGGAGAGGAAACAAGAAAAAAAGAATTACTGCCGTTTGATTGAGATTAAACGTAAACATACATAGGGGTAGTTCACTCCCTTAACTTGATTTGCGAGGAAAACGCAAAAACCCGTATCTACTATTTTTTTACCCCCTTCAAAATGCAATTGAATTCATCGAGATAGGTGCAATAGTTTTTTTGTTATAACGATTTTGTGAATTTCAACCCCTATAACTATTTTCTTATGCAACCCCCCAATGTGAAACCAGTTGCATTTTTCATCGTTTATCATTGAGGTAATTATCCATTTGGGTGCATTCGATTATCTCAAGTGGAAATGGGTGAAACCTGAAAAGTACCCCTCGGAGGTCTCAACTTCAAGCGATGATTTCACCCCCTAGAAACATTTTTCCGCCGATAAAAAAAAATACGTGTCTCTTAGATTTTGATGTAGAATAACATATTCAAGTTTCATTAAAATCGGAGGGGGACAGCGGAAAGACTTTCCTTGTAAGTTTTTTTTATGTATGGTTTATCCCTTTTCTTCAAAATTCAAATGAAAGATAGATCAAATTCATAACACGAAAAATAAAACAGATTTGCCCACTTTAAATGTCGCTTTTGTATTCTGAATCTAGAGATTTCATTTCATCCAAAACGTGCCCTCAATGAAATATATTTCCAAAGTTTGCAAGTGGCCGCTGAGGTCCAATTATCCACAAATTGATAGTTGCTGAAAAAAAGTACCCGAAAACTTCTAACATTTATTATGCCAGAACTCAAAGCAGCAAAAAAAACTAAGCGAACTTAATTCAACAGAGCAACAGAATTCAAAGACGTTTAAGGTACCTGCATTGGTTTTGGATGAAAACCATTTCAGGACAATTCAGAAATGAATTTAGAAATTCGAAAACTAACAATGGAGTAGAAAAAGGAAAATTGAAGTATTTAGAAAAGCGGAAGACTTTTGTGATGAATTTTCTAGATTACATGATACGGTTGGAGTAAATGATTTGAATGATTGGCACACATGCTGCAACACAGAAATATGAAAGTTTGGAAGTATTCGCTGTATATCAATCATACAAACTTCAATACTATTTGAAAAGGAACACTTAAAAACTTGCATTTACCTTACATATTACCATAATCAAAGATAAGGGGTGATCCGTCGCATATATATTTAGACAGAAATTTCAGAGTTCGCAG
This sequence comes from Venturia canescens, assembly GCF_019457755.1. NCBI lineage: Eukaryota > Metazoa > Arthropoda > Insecta > Hymenoptera > Ichneumonidae > Venturia > Venturia canescens. The sequence goes on along the minus strand of NC_057425.1, from coordinate 22,437,798 downwards.
GTATCTGCTGCGGTTCAATGTATCTGCGCAATGAGCTTCGAAGACAGCAATTTCAAATCTATCCATAAATGAGCAACTGAAGACTTTTATAATCAATTTTTTACTTCATATAGATGTTACAGTTAGAGTCAAAATGTAAAATGAATGGCACAGTATTTAAATTGTATAGTTTGCAGATTTTTGCAGTATTTTAATGATCTGAATCTACAGCATTATAATGAAAAATTGTCAAAAGTCATGATGTTACATTAAAATGACATAGCGCACATTGCATTCAGCAATTCTGTAAGTTTCTGGGGATGTCGGTAGGCATCATATTTGATCGCATCCAAAACTGAGCAACAGTAGACTTATCGGAATGAATTTTTTTTATAATTCCATATTTGTAGTTTGCAAAGTGGAAATATTCAACATACATGTCATTCTATAAGTTTTGTTATCAAAATTTGTGTTTGCATATCACATTCCTAAGATACGACTTTTCATATCATCAGCAAAAAAAGCATCCATAGGCTTTCTGGAAAAGTTTCCAAATTTATCACTCGTCAGACCTAATGGGAAAAGAATAACTACACACTATACAAAGACCAGATGTTTTTTTGAAAATCTGATTTACAAAATGTGTAATTCAAGATCATGGTTAGAAACCTCTCGAATCATGTTACCACAATCATCATGAAGGAGTAGAAAATCATAGAACACATATTAGGGAACGAATTAATAATATGAATCGATCCGCTGCAAACTGAGCGGGTGAAAACAAGGATCGGAGAGGGCAGAGCCAAACTGAATATCAAGCAAAATATGGGGATGTTTAAAAATAATGACGACACAAGAAATAAATTAGAAAACATTTATTCAATTAAAGTTTCTAATATCATTCTAACAGTTGCGTGTATTTTTGTTCTATTTATTCGTATATATAACCTATGTACACATGATATATAACCACGCCACTGACAATATATTTGCACTGGACAATATTTCTCGTACTCTGGTTTAATTGAAGGATTATTTCAGTTAACACTTATTTCCAATCGAACGAAATAATGAAATCTTGAAAAGTTTCGTTGACATATATGCATCACGCCTTTTTTATATTCTTTTTCACACACACATCACAGACTACATTTACGCGGCCGCTTTGATACCGGTTTAATATATCACAAATAACAAAATAAATAGTAATATGCACTTCTTTAGATGACGAAAATTATTTTTTTATTGATCCCGCACGCACTTCGTAATGTCGAAACTCTGTTCATACGATCAAAAACTGACACATGGTTTGTACATATATATATGTATATCGGTCGAATTTATGACTGCTGTTACCAGCTGTGCTGCGCCGTGTGCTACGTTCTGAAGTTGACGTCAGATTTCCAATCATCAACAACTAATTTCAACAACCAATCACAACGTCTAAAAATGGATGTCGTCAGATCCAACGAATCAGAAACTCGAGAGCATCAAAGTGCCTTTGATGGTGTTTATAAATACAGACGCATAAGTTCTTGAATGTGTCGGTAACTTTTGCATAATCTTGAGCCCGTGGAAAGTTTTTTCTCAGCAAATACGCCACCGATCATGCTGATTTAGGGCGGAATCGAAAGAGAATTACTCAATTGGCTTAAACTTCAATTTTCAAGTTGTTCAATGGCTCCTGAGCTTCGTAATTCAATAAAATCACATGCCAATTTTACCCCCACCACGGCGAATCGTTTTATTCAGAGAAAGTATAGTCTCGGCGAGAGTCTCGGGCCAGCAGACGACAGGGCTGTCAATGTACTTGTCCCGAGACTCTACCGAGTCTCTTGATAAAGGTCGGAGCAGCAGGCTCCGGAGCGTCATTCGAGCCTCTGTCAAGCTTCGAACAACACCGGGAGCTACCCAAGCGATTGGACGACATCGGGAGCTCTACCTCGTTATTCAAAGCGACTTCGATAATCTAGATCTCTACAGTCACCGAGATGCGGATCGACCCAATCATCCCGGGAGTTCCAACGCCTTCTCCATGGCCAACGACCTGGGAAGGAAGCTTCGAGATCATCATATCGGAATTCCTCAACCCGACAAATTTTTCCTACACAACTCTGACAAAATTTGAGGAGCTGTGTGCATTCGAGGAGCAGTTATTCATCGACATCGCAGAAAGAAACCACTATCCAAGGGTTTATGCTTACATCGACCGAATATACGCGGTCGTCAGTCAAGAAACGGCCTACAGAGGGAAATTGGTCGACGTGGAAGATGGAGAAGCTACCTTACTGCTTATCGATAGAGGGGTCACTCTCATGCATCCGGTTCATGAACTTCAGAATCTACCTCATCATTACGTCAACGTGCCTTCTTTCTGCACGAAAGAATTCATTTCGGGAATCAGGCCATTTTATGGAAACAGATGGGAGATGATCTGCAGTCTCCATTATCAACGGAAGCTGGTTGATCAAAAAGCTAGAATCACTATCATCAGCGATCATCCTACGAAGAAGGGCCACGAAGTTCAGCTTTTTATAACACCTCAACGGGTCAATCTGGGAGAAAGCTTGGTCAGGCACCAATCAAGAGACTCGGTAGAGTCTCGGGACAAGTACATTGACAGCCCTGTCGTCTGCTGGCCCGAGCTCGCCGAGACTATCTTTTCTCTGAATAAAACGATTCGCGGTGGTGGGGGTAAAATTGGCATGTCATTTTGTTCAATTACGAAACTCCTGAGTCATCTGAGGCTTTGAAAATTGAACTGGAGATTAATTAATAAATTCTCTTTCGATTCCACCCACAATCAGCATGATCGGTGGCGTAATTGCTGAGAAAAAACTTTGCACAGGCTCAAGTTTATGCAAAAGTTACCAACACATTCTAGAATTTATGCGTCTATATTTACAACACCATCAAAGGCACTTTGATGCTCTCGAGTTTCTGATTGGTTGGATCTGACGACATCCATTTTTAAACGTTGTCATTGGTTGTTGAAATTAGTTGGTGATGATTGGAAATCTGACGTCAACTTCAGAACGTAGCACACGGCGCAGCACAGCTGGTAACAGCAGTCATAAATTCGATCGATATACATATAATAATGTACAAACCATGTGTCAGTTTTTGATCGTATGAACAGAGTTTCGACATTACGAAGAACGTGCGGGATCAATAAAAAAATAATTTTCGTCATCTAAAGAAGTGCATATTACTATTTATTTTGTTATTTGTGATATATTAAACCGGTATCAAAGCGGCCGCGTAAATGTAGTCTGTGATGTGTGTGTGAAAAAGAATATAAAAAATGCGCGATGCATATGTCAACGAAACTTTTCAAGATTTCATCATTTCGTTCGATTGGAAATAAGTGTTAACTGAAATAATCCTTCAATTAAACCAGAATACGAGAAATATTCTCTAGTGCGAATATATTGTCAGTGGCGTGATTATATATCATGTGTACATAGGTTATATATACGAATAAATAGAACAAAAATACACGCAACTGTTAGAATGATATTAGAAACTTAAATTGAATAAATGTTTTCTAATTTATTTCTTGGGTCGTCATTATTTTTAAACATCCCCATATTTTGCTTGATATTCAGTTTGGCTCTGCCCTCTCCGATCCTTGTTTCCACCCCATCAGTTTGCAGCGGATCGATTCATATTATTAATTCGTTCCCTAATATGTGTCCTATGATTTTCTACTCCTTCATGATGATTGTGGTAACATGATTCGAGAGGTTTCTAACCATGATCTTGAATTACACATTTTGTAAATCAGATTTTCAAAAAAACATCTGGTCTTTGTATAGTGTGTAGTTATTCTTTTCCCATTAGGTCTGACGAGTGATAAATTTGGAAACTTTTCCAGAAAGCCTATGGATGCTTTTTTTGCTGATGATATGAAAAGTCGTATCTTAGGAATGTGGTATGCAAACACAAATTTTGATAACAAAACTTATAGAATGACATGTATGTTGAATATTTCCACTTTGCAAACTACAAATATGGAATTATAAAAAAAATTCATTCCGATAAGTCTACTGTTGCTCAGTTTTGGATGCGATCAAATATGATGCCTACCGACATCCCCAGAAACTTACAGAATTGCTGAATGCAATGTGCGCTATGTCATTTTAATGTAACATCATGACTTTTGACAATTTTTCATTATAATGCTGTAGATTCGGATCATTAAAATACTGCAAAAATCTGCAAACTATACAATTTAAATACTGTGCCATTCATTTTACATTTTAACTCTAACTGTAACATCTATATGAAGTAAAAAATTGATTATAAAAGTCTTCAGTTGCTCATTTATGGATAGATTTGAAATTGCTGTCTTCGAAGCTCATTGCGCAGATACATTGAACCGCAGCAGATACCTGCGAACTCTGAAATTTCTGTGGATAAATATATATGCGACGGATCACCCCTTATCTTTGATTATGGTAATATGTAAGGTAAATGCAAGTTTTTAAGTGTTCCTTTTCAAATAGTATTGAAGTTTGTATGACTGATATACAGCGAATACTTCCAAACTTTGATATTTCTGTGTTGCAGCATGTGTGCCAATCATTCAAATCATTTACTCCAACCGTATCATGTAATCTAGAAAATTCATCACAAAAGTCTTCCGCTTTTCTAAATACTTCAATTTTCCTTTTTCTACTCCATTGTGAGTTTTCGAATTTCTAAATTCATTTCTGAATTGTCCTGAAATGGTTTTCCTCCAAAACCAATGCAGGTACCTTAAACGTCTTTGAATTCTGTTGCTCTGTTGAATTAAGTTCGCTTAGTTTTTTTTGCTGCTTTGAGTTCTGGCATAATAAATGTTAGAAGTTTTCGGGTACTTTTTTTCAGCAACTATCAATTTGTGGATAATTGGACCTCAGCGGCCACTTGCAAACTTTGGAAATATATTTCATTGAGGGCACGTTTTGGATGAAATGAAATCTCTAGATTCAGAATACAAAAGCGACATTTAAAGTGGGCAAATCTGTTTTATTTTTCGTGTCTTGAATTTGATCTATCTTTCATTTGAATTTTGAAGAACAGGGATAAATAAAATCTGTTCTATTAAGGAAATCTTTACATGAGTTCTTTCTTGGTATGAAGAATTGGAAAAAATCGCGAAAGGCCAAGGACAGACAGGAGACGAAATATTTCCAGTACAATTTTGACGAAAAATAGATCTTTTGTCGCGGAAACCAACGTTATAAGCCGAAAATCATATTACAGCCCACGAGACGCATTTCTTCACTCTCTTGGGTTCCTATTATACAAAACATATTAGGAGATAAGGGGGAAAATCACCAACGTGGAAAAACAAAACAGTGCCGAAATATTTCCAGTACAATTTTGACGAAAAATAGGTCCTTTTTCGTGGAAACCAACGTTATAAGCTGAAAATCATATCTCGGCCCCCAACCCGCTTTCTACCATTCTCTTGGGTTCCCAATAAGCATAGCATATTAGAGTAGAAGAAAAAAAATAGCCAAAGTCCAAAGACAGACCTGTGACGAAATATTTCCAGTACAATTTTGACGAAAAATAGATCTTATTTCGTGGAAACCAACGTTATAAGCCGAAAATCATATTAAGGCCTACAACACGTATTTCTTCATGCTCTTGGATTCCCAATAGACAAAACATATTAGAAGACAAGGAGAAAAATCACCAAAGTCCAAGGCCAAACCAGTGCCGAAATATTTTCAGTACAATTTTAAAGAAAACTTGGTCTTTTACGTGGAAACCAACATTATAAACCGAAATTCATTTCTCGGGCCTCATCCCGGATTCCTCCATGCTGTTGAGTTCCTAATAGGCATAACATATTAGAGTATGAAGAAAAAAATCGCCAAAGTTCAAGGGCAGACTTGTGACGAAATATTTTCACTACAATTTTTACGAAAAATTGGTTTTTTATGGTGGAAACCAACTTTATAAGCCGAACATCATACACAGGGAAAATAAGAAAACTTTAAAACAAATTTTTTATAAAAAATAGGCAAAAAAATTATTTTATATAAAAAATACAGAACAATTCGAAAAAAATTTCACAAATCTTGAAAAAGCATTATCTTTAAAAAAAACTAAACTGTATCTATTTTTTAAAGTGTTAAACGAATCAAATAACAAGTAAAAAATAAAAACCGAAAAATCGCGCTTGAAATCATTTTGGAAACCGATGCCTCATTCTTCTTATTTGATTCGAAGGGCTAAATCAATTTAAAAAAATTCCATCTAATTTACGTACAGCATTAAAATTTATTATATCAATTCGAGGCCAAGTATTTTCTAATAAATTGAAAAAAGTTACCATTTGAGTTACGTGCAGCACTAAAATTTATGATATCAATCGAAGGACAAGTAATTTATGAGTAACTCCAAATTTCAACATTATGGAACTTTTTTAAGAAGCTTTTAAATCCAAAAAAAACACATGCAAGCTAGTCATTTCTTACTGTATGGTGGCAGAGACAATAGATTTTTTTCAGACTTTCAGGAGCTACTGATATTATTCACAATATTCGACGTCGATTGGATCGATAGAAATTATGTTTAAATATGAGTTAAAAGTACTTGTCCGGCCCATCACTTTTCATTTAAATCAAATAAAAATCAATCATAAAAAAACGAAACTGTACGGGAGAATCCGGTAAAAAATTTATTGAAATGCGATTTAGGTTAGTTATGCCGAATGAAATTCGTTCGCTGGAAGAAGTGAGAAGTAAAAACTGCCGTCATAGCAATACAAACTGGGGAGTTCATTTGGAAGCTTCAACATATTTAATGTGCAAAATGTTTTTTATTTATCGATGCACAATAACATCTTTTGTATATTACAGGACAATTTGTTTCCATTCTTATTAAATTAGTGCAATTAAGAGAAAAATATTTGAAGATAACTCTCTAAATTCCCTCTGCATGAATATTTGTGCTCCAACAATTCTAAAAAAGCCCTGATTTTTATTTAAATATAATAAGTTTAATGGAAAGTGATGGGCCGGACAAGTACTTTTAACTCATATTTAAACATAATTTCTATCGATCCAATCGACGTCGAATATTGTGAATAATATCAGTAGCTCCTGAAAGTCTGAAAAAAATCGATTGTCTCTGCCACCATAGAGTAAGAAATGACTAGCTTGCATGTGATTTTTTTGGATTTAAAAGCTTCTTAAAAAAGTTCCATAATGTTGAAATTTGGAGTTACTCATAAATTACTTGTCCTTCGATTGATATCATAAATTTTAGTGCTGCACGTAACTCAAATGGTAACTTTTTTCAATTTATTAGAAAATACTTGGCCTCGAATTGATATAATAAATTTTAATGCTGTACGTAAATTAGATGGAATTTTTTTAAATTGATTTAGCCCTTCGAATCAAATAAGAAGAATGAGGCATCAGTAGTAAGGCTATACCAGTTCTAACCCAATGGGCTCTCAGGGGGGAGCGGGGACGGGGGAGCGCGGCGACCGTTGCGGGGCTGCACGGCATGTGGAGGGGAAGGTTCTCGCACAGCGGGGGTGCGGCGGCACTTTGAAGAGACAAAAGATTTTTTTACACCCTCCAATGACTGATTTATGTTTCCGGTATATCAGATTGAACGGAATTTTCTTTTTAAAGTGCTCTTGCCGAAGATGATCTTAATTATCGGACTCCGTGACGAAAGATGTTTACATGTCACACTAATGACAAATTTATGTGTCCGGTGTTACGTATTTTGTATTGTGGCGCAAGTTCCGACAAGATTTCTTTTTCAAAATGCCCCTCCCCCAATTTTTGCTTAGAGGAATATATTGTTTTCTTCTGAGAAAAAATGAAAGTTTTCATCAGACTGGAAGTATTTGCTCTCAATGACAGATTTATGTGTCCTGTGATACATTCCTGAGATGGCGATTTCTTTTTTCAAAATGCCTCTCCCTCGACAAATTTATGTGTCCTGTGTTGCATCTTTTGTATGCCTGAGGTGGTACAAGTTTCGACGAGATTTCTTTTTTCAAAAACTAGTTTTAACTCAGAGATTTCAGGGGGAGTGCGTTGCGGGGGCTGTGTGAAGGTCCTCAGGGTAGTGAGGAAGTGGAGGGGGGGGGATGCAGTGGTCCTGCTTGCGGCATTGCATAGACAAAAGTATATTCGAGGAAAAAAGAATTCGCTGATGCCCAATAACAGATTTATGTTTCCTGCATAGAAAAGTCAGTTGAGACGAAAAGTGTTCTCAATTATTGGTATTCGTGACGAAGGAGACCCCTAATGCGAGATTTATGTGTCCTGTGCTACATTCCTGAGAAGGCAATGAGATTTCTTTGGGAAATGCGCCTGCCTTCCCACCCATTTTTAGCTTGAAAGTTGTCAAGAAGAATGTTTTCCGAGAAAAACTATAAAAATTTTCACATTGGACTAGAAATCTTTACAGAGATGCACAATGACAGATTTATGTGTTCGCTGTTGCACATTTTTTAACCTGCAGAGGCATTTCTCAAAAAGTGTAAGAAGGGATTTTTTGAAGTCAACCGCACTTCCTCCACTTTCTTGATTAGATCTTGGGAATCACATTCGAGTTTCCAGAAAAGTCAAGATTTTTCCTCCCTCCTACTCATCCCCACCTCAGAACCGAAAAAAAACGCGTATATAAAATGAAACAATTTTGAGGAAGGTCCAGACTCTGTTGAGACGACGTAACAGTTACGAGTCGAATTCCGTTCAGTGCATCATGTCTCTCACCGTCGACATTGCTACCGAGCAATTGCTGCGTATGCAAGCAACTCTCCTGCGGACGTTGGAGCAATTTTTGGTGTGGGAACATCAATGTGATACCCTCATCGAATCGTTGGAGGAGCAAGTTCGATCGAAACGACCACGACTGGGATATCACCACTCGGTCACTTCGCAAATCTTGCGTCTCGAATGTTTGAAGCAGGCAACACGCCAACGCTTCATACATTGGGGCGGAGGATTAAATGATCACGGATTAACATGGCGCGAAATTGACAGCGCATTTGAGAATCGCTTGTCAACTGGCGCTGTGATTAATCGTGATCATATCGACCCACGAAAGTTTCTATTGGATGCGTATGAGCTTGTTGAAGAACAAGTGCAGGCTCATATTCGCAAACACAATAGCATCAAAGTGAACACTTCGTTTAACGGAGAGTTTACCGTGGGTGATAAGCGGGCGAATAAAAGTGTCAACACGGCAAATGTTGAACTTTTCACAACATCGGACCTGAGTGAGTGGTATCAGAAGCGAGTCGTGGAGCCGACTCTAAAATCGCTCAAGGAGTTCCAAGAGAGTGACAGCGGCTGGACCTTGACATCCATAACCAATCTAACAGTGAACATCAACAAGTATAATGCCTTACGTGCAGGATGTCACGTTTCATTGGTAAAATGGATACAGTTGAAAAGAGCGGTGGTGAATGTGAAATCGACGGATAATGCGTGTTTTGGATGGGCAATGACTGCTGCTCTTCATCCGGTAGACCGATACAGCGATCGCACATCTTCTTACCCGCATTATTCGACGATATTCGACTTCCGAGGCATCAACTTCCCTATGACGTTGGACCAGATTGGGAGATTTGAAAAGATGAATAATCTCTCAATCAACGTCTATAACGAGAACAAGGAAGTCATTTTACCAGTCCGCGTGAGCAAGGAGAAAAAAGAGCGCCACATCAACTTGCTGTACATTGAAGACGTGTCGGGATGTGGAATTGGACACTTTGCGTGGATCAAGAATTTATCCCGACTAGTCAACTCTCAACTTAATACTGATGGGCACAAGAAATATATCTGTGATCGGTAAGTAAATTAATATACAACTGTAAAAAATTTCATTCGTTGCGATAATGATGAAACGTTTTTAAAAATTTGAAATTTATTTTATTGTTACAGATGCCTGCATTACTTTTCAACCATCGAAAAGCTACAGTCTCATGAGGTTGATTGCGGCGTACTCAACGATTGTGCTGTTCGACTACCGGGCGAAAACGACAAATGGCTGGAATTCACGAACGCCAATCGTAAGGAGCGTCTCCCGTTCGTGGTATATGCCGACCTCGAATGTATCCTGGAGAAGACCAACGCTGATGAGAGGGAGAAAAATAAGAGCCAACATCATCGTGTCTTCAGCGTTGGATATTATGTCAAGTGCTCCTACGATGATTCGCTGTCGGGATACCACGAACGAAGGGGTGAGGATTGTGTGGAATGGTTCGTAGAAGAACTTAAGCAATTAGCTTTGCGGGTAGAAAAAATTCTTCTTACGAACGTTCCAATGAAAGAATTGTCTCCGCAAGAGTGGAGGAAATTTCGGGAAGAAAAAGAATGTCATATTTGTGAGAAGCCTTTTGTCGAGGGTGATGAGCGTGTCCGCGATCATTGCCACCTGACAGGACAATTCAGAGGTCCGGCTCATTCAAATTGTAATTTAAACTATCAGAATTCGTTTTTCATGCCAATAGTTTTCCACAATTTATCCGGTTATGATGCACATTTTATAATTACAGAAGTAGCAACTGCGTTCGCGGGGAAAATCGATTTGCTCCCAATAACAAAAGAAAAGTACATCTCTTTCTCGAAAACGGTTCAAACATCCAAAGACACGCGGAAAAATATAAAATTACGTTTCATCGACTCTTTCAGATTTCTCGATAAACAAGTCTCGATAAACTAGCTTCATTTTTAACTGCGGACAAACTCTTAACTTTAAAATCACAATTTCAAGATTTAGACCATTTTCATTTATTAACACGAAAAGGTGTCGTTCCATACGAGTACATTGATAGTTTGGAAAAGTTGGATGAAACGGAGCTTCCACCGCGAGAAGCATTTTACAGCTCTTTAACTGATTCAATAGTTTCCGAAAAGGAGTATGCACATGCGAAAAATGTGTGGGAACGATTTTCAACGCGAACGCTCGGTGAATACAGCGATTTATACTTAAAGACTGACGTATTACTTTTAGCCGATATCTTTGAGAATTTCCGCGATACTTGCCTGAAAAGTTACGGTCTTGACCCTGCGTTTTACTATACTCTCCCCGGATATACCTGGGATGCCATGATGAAATATACAAAGGTAAAGTTTGAATTGCTCACTGACATCGACATGGTATTGTTCGTGGAGAGAGGTATTCGAGGTGGTCTTAGTCAATGCTCCAAAAGACATGCTCGTGCCAATAACAAGTACATGAACTCATATGACCCATCTATTCCATCATCATACTTGATGTATTTTGATGTTAACAATTTGTATGGATGGGCAATGAGTCAACCATTGCCTTATGCAGATTTCGAATGGATTGAAGATCTTGCAAACTTCAACGTTGAATCTCTGCCATCAGACTCTGAAATTGGTTATATACTTGAAGTTGATCTGGAATATCCAAAACACTTGCACAATGCACATAGTGATTTGCCATTTTGTCCAACGCATGATAAACCTCCGGGCTCGAAGCAAGAGAAGCTTCTTGCAACGGTGAATGCGAAAAAACGATATGTCATACATTATCGTGCATTGCAGCAGTGTTTAAAACATGATTTGAAAATCACGAAAATCCACAGAGTCTTGAAGTTTAAGCAATCTTCCTGGCTCAAAACATACATTGATTTGAATACACAATTTCGTACACGTGCGAAAAATGATTTTGAAAAAAATCTATTCAAATTAATGAATAATGCTGTGTTTGGAAAAACCATGGAGGATGTTCGTAGTCACGTCCAAGTTAAACTGTTAACGCAATGGGCAGGTCGATATGGAGCAGAGGCTATGATCGCTAAACCTAACTTTCACAGTCGAAGTATTTTTGCGGAAAATTTAATCGCTGTAGAGTTGCGAAATCTCCAAGTCATGTTTAACAAACCGATATATGTTGGCATGTCTATTTTAGACATTTCAAAAACTTGTTTATATGAATTCCACCACGAGTTCATGATGCCGATGTATCAAAATAAATGTAAAGTCATGTATACGGATACTGATAGTTTAATTTACCATATTGAATGTGAAGATGTGTACGAGGACATGAAATGTAATCTCGACAAATATGACACTAGTGACTATCCCCATGACAACATCTATGGTATACCGCTAGTCAACAAAAAGGTCCCAGGTCTGATGAAAGATGAAAACAATGGGGCCATAATGACTGAATTCGTTGGACTTAGATCGAAGATGTATGCGACGCGAGTTGAAGGTAAGAACGATGTTAAAAAAGCAAAAGGAGTAAAAAGTAATGTTGTTGCGAGAACCATAAGATTTGAGGATTACGTGACATGCCTTAATCAGCAGATCGAGATGAAACGTTCTCAATCTTCAATTCGCTCGACATTACACAATGTCTATACCATCACAGAGACAAAAATTGCTCTAAGTCCACACGATGACAAGCGGTATGTCATACCTGGAACGGTAGACACGTTGCCATGGGGCCATTACAGTATTCCTGAATTTCCAGAAGCTATGGAGTCATAGATCATAGGAATGTGTGCTCATGAGTGTTAAAGATTGAGAGAATATATTTGTACATTGAATGCGAAAAAAATTGTGAGAGTGGGAACTTGTTCTCAAAATTTATACATTGTAATAAAAATTCTGTAATGGAGGACTTTTCTCCTCAAAAATTTGTACATTTGGAATATATATATTTTGTAATTGATGTTAAATAAATTTTTTTGTGAAACTGTCATTCTTTTTCCATCAATCTGCTCTTCGTGCGGAGAACTTGATTGGGAAAGGGTCGTAAAAATAAATCAGACTTTGAATTTTCCATCTTTATCGTTTACAAATCATTTTTATTTATCCAACTATTGTGTGCTTTGTCGAAACCTAGCCACTTTACAAACAACTGACTACCACGTTTCTTCAACACTTTTTCAATGAGATATATGTCGGGATATTTTGCTCGAAGCAGCTCTTGCTCGTAAAAACCACCTGCGATGGGCTCATCTTGATGATCTTTTATATTATATGTAACTGGATTAGTTTTTCTCACTCGATATATTGTGAAAATTTCCGTTGTCCAGTTTCGTGTATAACCTTTTTCGAATACATTCTTAAATTTACTTATGCGTACTTTATCACCGATTTTAAATTTTGCTTGGTTTCCAACTTCGGATCTATTGTATACGTTACGCAACAGTCGTTTTTCATTCGTAGTATTCACATCTTTCGGTTTCATTTTTATCGTACGATGTAATGTATCATTATATTTTATAATTAATGTATCGAGAATATCGATCCATTTCCAGTTTCCGCGAAAACTAAATTGAATCCACATTTTATTCTTAAGTGTACGATTGAAGCGCTCACAAATTGATGCTTTCAAATTACTAAATGTAGAATACAAGTGTATATTATACTTTTTCATCAAAGCCTTAAAGTTCGTATTATAAAATTCTTTTCCTTGATCGACGTGAAGATTTTTCGGTATGCGCCCTTTGCTGAGAATCGTCTCCATTGCAGCACTCACATCTTTTCCACTTTTACTCTTCAACGGTGCGGCCCAGGCGAATTTGGAGAATATATCGATGACGGTGAGGAGAAATTTATGGTTGGAGTTGTGTTGTGCATATGCAGACATATCTACAAGATCAGCTTGCCAAGTCTCATCCAGGCCACGTATATCCACATGTCGACGTGGATAATTCCGCCGAGCTGGCTTATGCAGTTCTTCAACCACCGCAAGCTTCTTTTCACTCATTTTTTCTTCTCCCCCCCCACGGTCCTCATCAATTGCAGAAGATAAGAGTGTGGAGGACATTTCACTGACTTATCATTAGGCATATGATCTCGTAAAAGCTTCATATCATCATGAAGTTCTGAGATTTCTCTCTTTATATTATAAATTTTTTCACGGAGATAGGCGAGCTCGGTTCTTACACGCTTTTCCGCAGTAGCCACATTCGATTCGCACTTTTGATTCGTTGTGTGAGTTACACTATGAATTATAGAATGAATGTGTTTACTTAATGCACCGAGCGTTACAACATCTCGAGCATTTATTGGCTCACCAACGTTGCTCAGTCGTTTTCGTTCCAAGTCGTAATGACCATCCGATGTAATTTTGAATTCAGCACCTGGTTTACCCGGAGGACGTGCACCACGTCTAATCAACTTTCGTCCAAACACATCGACGGTTATGTTGGCAATGTGCGTGAAAACAAGCCATCACATGTTAATAAATGATTTCATCTTCACGCAATTCCTCGATAATTGATATAATTTCATTCGAATGTAATGAGTTTCCAGCAGCTTGCAATGCGAGCAACAAACGAAGACGATCCACTAGTTCATTCGGATCATCCCAATGAACATAGTCGACAAAGGTATACTTTCGAACAACCTTATACTGGGGCAGAGCACCACCTTTCTTATCGTTGCTACCGAGCATTTAGGATATATAATTTTTGAATTTACTATTTTTATCCTGACGTACTGCATCCATGCGTTTATAAAATATTTTATGAGCATTCGTTGTGATGACAATTTTCTGATATTTTTCCAAGTCATTTGGTGTTACATATTTGAGTTCGGACTCTTTTTTAAACAACAGTTCCACCAAGCCAATACTTTTGGGATACTTTTCATCACCAACCACTATATGATCGAGTTCGAAATGAATTGGTGAATCACCAATCATTAATCTGTTTTGAGCGAGATTTCGTACTCCATACAAGCAATCTGATCTTGTTTTGTTATTACTACGCAGTAAACCCAAATATTCACGTATCAAATTATCAACATCCTTAAATGATTCCAAATTATCGTCATCATCATCATCGTCATTAATATTTTCAGGAATATCATTATCATTATTTTTAGTTAAGGGTACTCATTAGGGTTAAGGGATTCTCATCAGTAATTGTGATGGGCCGGACAAGTACGTTTAAGACGTATTTGAACATAATTTGTACCGATCCAATCGAAGTTGAATGTTGTGAATAATACCAGGGGATCCTGAAAGTCGGAGGGGAATCGATTCTGTACAGTGTGTACCTTGTTGAAGTAACGAATGACTTTCATGTGAATTTTGAATGATTTTATTTCCATTAATTTTTTAGTAATTTTGATAAAACGTTGTGAGCCCGACACGGATTCTCAAGGCTCATTTGTCGCCGGAGATTATATTTCGAATAACTGATAGATACTTGACCTCGAATTGATATAATACATTTTAGTACTGCACGTAACTTCCGTTATGACTTTTGTTTCATTAACTTTTTTCTTGAAATTAATTATCATGAATTTCATTAAAGTTTCCAATTTGTTCGATAAATATTCCAAATTATCAATAAAAACTTGGCCTCCAATTGATATCATACATTTTTATACTACATGTAACTTGGATAGTACATTTTTCAATTTGTTCAATATTTATGATTTTTTTTTGAAAATTTTTTATTTTTCTTTACAGAATTTTTTCGATTGTTTTTTATTTTTGTTGAATTTTTTTGAATTTTTCAATTTTTCGTTTATTATTTTTATAGAATTTTTTTCCTGGTCCTAAATCTTTTTTCTATGTCATCCAGAAACAAGAGACCATCAATGTACTTGTCCCAACCTTTTTTTCCCTATACAATAATATGCGGGCATTTATGCTTGAAATTTTTGTGTGGACAACTAAATCGACGAGACAATTATGCACTATATAAATGAGGACTATGGAGCTGCGTGTTTAGTTCTAAATCTGCGAGCATCATGGATGATAGTTTGACGATCACCATTACTGGATCATCCTCCATACTCGAGGCACAATTTTTTCCACCCATCGAACTATCGCCCGACAAAAATGATACTCTTGGAC
The DNA here is from genome assembly GCF_019457755.1 of Venturia canescens. Classification (NCBI taxonomy): domain Eukaryota; kingdom Metazoa; phylum Arthropoda; class Insecta; order Hymenoptera; family Ichneumonidae; genus Venturia; species Venturia canescens. Next base: position 22,421,994 of record NC_057425.1, on the reverse strand, counting down.
TCGTCGAGCTGCTCACATTCAATTCGATTCCAAATATCGACATTGGTTGCAATGAATTTCACGTTGGAAATCATGTGGTGACCATTCCAACGGGCAGCTATGAAATTGAAGATATTGAAAAATATTTGAAAACTGAGTTGGCATCTAAAAACATACAAATTCAGCTTAAAGTAGAGTAACTAGGGGAGATCTAACCCACGGGATCTCAGGGGGGGTGCGGGGACGGGGAAGCGCGGGGACCGGCGCGGGGTCTTTTGCGGGGCAGGGTATGGAGGGGAAACCGTTGTGGAGGGGATGGTCAGAGAGAGAGAGAGGAAGAGGCTGGATGCGACGTGGAGAGGGAGGAGGGGGTGATGGCCAAGTGGAGAGTGTGAGAGAGGGAGTGAGACAATAAAATTTATAACTTTTAGCAAAAGTCTTTTCGAACAGTGGGGTTTTTTTACATGAACTTTCACACAGGTTTTTCTCAAAGCAGAATTCTATGAAATGGCTATCGGAGGAAGCCACTCATGTCTTCAACCCTAAGAAACAGCAGCAACCTGTGCGGTAGTAATAAAGTATAGGATTTATGACCTCTGAAACGAAAGATTTGTTCCGGTCATTGCAAGAACCTTTCCTAATTAAATTTACGTCTTTGATGAAAAAAAAGGGGGGGAACCGACTTCTACGTTTACAGGGTTCCAAAAATACTAGCACCTGCATCCCAGAATTGATCCATTGTTCTCAAAAAGATGTCCTCTGGTTTTTTGTGAAACTTTGGAAAGAAATGCACTCGTCATCCATGACCTTTTAAATTAAGTCTTTCGGCAACCGACTTTTTTTTCATGGTATGGTTTATAAAGTCAGGAGCACCTGCACTTACACTACATTGTTTCCGAAAAATATGTCTCCTAGATTTTTTCCCCGAATAGCTGCCCACCCACAATTTTTCCCGAGTTTGGTTACTGATATTATCATGTCGAATCTACTAATAGATGTTTATCTTCGTATATTCCGTTCTTACACCATACTAGGTAAAAGGATAGTTTAAAAGAAAGATGCCGATTCGTGGAGTTATAACGAGACGTTAAAGGAGTGAAGATGTCTTTGAGTTAGGGACCGACTTTCACGCTATAATCGCCCGAAGTGCATACACCTGCTTGTTCATGATTGACCCATTGTTTCCGCAGAAGATGTCTCCACGTTTTTTTTTCCTCGTAAAAAAATGTTCGCCCACCCACATTTTTTTCCTAACATCGATCTAGAGTAATCATGGGAATATGTAAAAGAAATGCCGACAGGTCAACCCTCACATATACAGTTCTCATATACACCCCCTCTCTTAAAAAGTCAATTTTTAAGGAAAAAGTTTGGAGGGATGATGTCAATATTATCGAGATGATTTCAAAACTCGAGACATTCGGGATCGAGTTTTCTTTGAGACCACATCGAAGTTTAGCTTCGTATTCTCCGCATCACCATGGCAAATTTCAATGATGATGATATGGAAAAGTTTTTAAGTAACCGTGCGGCTTCGTTACAATCGGTGGAAGAATATATTGCGTGGGAAGAACAGTGCGACGTGTTTATCGCATCGTTGAGTGGCGAAAATTCTTCCAAACGTGCTCGATTAAACATAGCGTCACAACGTTCATTAATTGCGCGAATTATACGTTTAGAAACTTTGAAATCAACAACGCGTTCACAATTCATTCACACGGGTGATGGATTGAATGATCGTAACTTGATATGGTGTGAAATCGACACAGCGTTCGAGAATCGCGTGCTAACCGGTGCTGTAATTAATAAAAATTACATCGATCCGCGAAAATTTCTACAAGATTCATACGACTTGGTAGCATTGCAAGTGATGGACAATATTTCTAAACATAATAGTATAAAAGTAAATACTGAGTTCAATGGCGAGTTTACTGTGAATGGCAGGCGTGCAAATAAAAGTATTATTACGAAGACTGTTGAACTATTTGAAACGTGTGATATAAGTGATTGGTACCAAAAGAAAGTGGTTGAATCGACGTTAAAATCACTCTACGAATTTCAAGAGAGTGAGAGCGGTTGGACATTAAGTTCAATTTTAAATTTAACTCTTAATATAAATAAGTATAATTCTATGCGTGCGGGTTGTCATACAACATTATCAAAAAATGTTATATCGAAGAGAGCTGTGATCAATGTGAAATCCAATGATAACGCGTGTTTCGGCTGGGCGGTGGTTGCGGCACTCTACCCAGTCGCAAAATATAGCGAACGCCCATCATCGTATCCACATTACTCAACGGTCTTAAATCTTGCGGGTATCAATTTCCCCATGACTTTAGATCAAATGAAAAAATTTGAGAATCTCAACAACCTCTCAATAAATATATATAGTGCACCAAATGATGTGGTTCAACCCATTCGCTTGAGCAAACAAAAAAAGGAGAGACACATCAATTTACTATACATAGAAGATGCGAGGGATGTAAACATGGGACATTTCGCATGGATTAAAAATCTATCGCAGTTAGTGAGCAAGCAGCTGAATGCGCACAACGGTCGAAAATACATCTGTGATCGGTAAGTGATATCGGTATACCACTATATATATACGATTTTTAAAATATAATAAAAATTTGTGAGTAATTAAAAAATGTTTTTTTCTGCTCCTTCATAGATGCCTTCATTATTTTTCATCTCATGAGAAGCTCCAATCACATGAGGTGGATTGTGGCGAGATGAACGATTGCGTGATTCTGCTGCCTAATGCACATGACAAATGGTTGGAATTCAAGAACGTGAATCGAAAGGAGCTTCTACCGTTCATCGTGTATGCCGACCTCGAGTGCATTTTGAAAAAAACCACGGCTGAAGATATGGACCGCAATAAATATCAACATCACCAAGTCTTCAGCGTGGGATACTACGTCAACTGCTCGTATGACGAATCATTGTCAGGGTATCACACACATCGGGGCGAGGACTGCGTTCAATGGTTCGTACGTAGATTAGAACAATTGGCGAAACAAGTAGCAACCATTTTATATACCATCATTCCGATGAAAGAATTGACTCCACAAGAGTGGCGAAAATTCCGAGAAAATACGGAATGTTATATCTGTGAGAAACCATTCGTACTGGGTGATATTCGAGTACGCGATCATTGTCATTTAACAGGCAAATTCAGAGTTCCAGCGCATCAAGACTGTAATTTAAAATATCAAGAGTCTTTCTTCATCCCCATAGTTTTCCATAATTTGTCGGGCTACGATGCTCATTTTATCATCAAAGAAGTAGCTACGGCGTTCAAGGGGAAAACTGATTTATTACCTATAACGAAAGAAAAGTATATTTCTTTTTCGAAAACCGTTATAACTTCGAAAGATCATAGAAAAAATATTAAGTTGCGCTTCATTGATTCATATAAATTTCTGAACACAAGTCTTGATAAATTAGCATCTTTCTTGACTCCTGATCAACTCACGGTTTTAAAATATGAATTCCGAGATACCGATAATTTCAATCTGTTAACGCGAAAAGGTGTATTCCCATACGAGTACATCGATAGCTTTGACAGACTGGAGGAAACGGCACTTCCACCGCGAGCATCATTCTATAGTTCTTTAACCGATTCAACGGTATCGGAAAATGAGTACGCTCATGCTTTGACCGTTTGGGAGCGATTTTCCACTCAAACACTTGGAGAATACAGTGATTTATATTTAAAAACCGATGTTTTATTGCTAGCTGACATTTTTGAAAATTTTCGTAACACCTGTTTGAAAAGTTACGGTCTCGATCCCGCATATTATTATACACTTCCTGGATATACCTGGGATGCAATGATGCGATACACAAAGATCAGATTCGAATTGCTCACAGATATTGACATGATCTTATTTATGGAAAGAGGCATTCGTGGAGGTCTAAGCCAATGCAGTGGTAGATATGCCCGCGCCAATAATAAATACATGCCATCTTATGATCCGTCGGAACCGTCTACGTATTTAATGTATTATGACGTTAATAATTTATATGGATGGGCAATGAGCCAAGCATTGCCCTACGATCAGTTCGAATTTATTGAAAATGTTGAAAATTTCGATGTCGAATCAATTCCATTGAATGGTACACATGGTTATCTGCTTGAGGTCGATTTGGAATATACAGAAGAACTACATGATATCCATAGTGATTTACCATTCTGTCCGACGCATGAAAAACCTCCGGGTAAACAGCAGGAGAAGCTCATTGCCTCAGTTAGTGCGAAAAAGCGTTACGTCATACATTATCGCGCGTTACAGCAATGTCTAAAACATGGTGTAAAACTCGCAAAAATACATAGGATTTTGAAATTTAGGCAATCATCGTGGCTTCAGAAATATATCGACCTGAATACCCAATTTCGAACAAATGCAAAGAATGAGTTTGAAAAAAATCTCTTCAAATTAATGAACAATGCGGTTTTTGGGAAAACTATGGAGGATGTTCGAAGTCATGTACAAGTGAAACTTTTAACGGAATGGGCAGGAAGATATGGTGCTGAAGCCATGATTGCGAAACCCAACTTTCATAGTCGTAGTATTTTCGCTGAAAATTTAATTGCTGTAGAACTTCGGAACTTGCAGGTCAAGTTTAATAAGCCAATATATGTTGGAATGTCTATTCTAGATATATCAAAAACATGTTTGTATGAATTCCATCATGAATTCATGTCCCCGTTATATCAGAACAAATGTAAAATCTTATACACTGACACCGATAGTTTAATCTATCATATTGAGTGTGACGATGTATATAATGATATGAAGAATAATCTTAGTAAATACGATACAAGTGACTACCCTATAGATAATAAATACGGTATACCGCTAGTTAATAAAAAAGTACCCGGTCTCATGAAAGATGAGAATAACGGGGCTATTATGACCGAATTCGTCGGACTTAGGTCAAAAATGTATGCAACACGAGTTGTAGGTAAGAATGATGTAAAAAAAGCAAAGGGTGTTAATAGTAATGTTGTAGCGCGAACTATAACTTTTGACGACTACACTAAATGTTTAAATGAGGAAATTGAGATGAAGCGCACTCAATCTTCGATAAGGTCCACATTACACAATGTATATACTATTAAGGAAACAAAAATAGCTCTAAGTCCGTATGACGATAAGCGGTACATTATTCCTGGCGCAGTGAATACTTTGCCATGGGGTCACCGTGACATACCGTAATGTCTTTGAAAGCGATGTAAATAAGTATGAGTGGGTGAGAGCGAGAGAGAGTTTGTACATTGGAAGTGAAATAAAAAAAAAAATCTCCGACCAAGCTCAATGTGTCCTTTTTTCTTATACCTGCTATGTTTCAAGCTCCGCTGCATGTATAGGGAGTGGTCATAAAAAAAAAAAAAAAAAACAGAGTCGAAACGTTTCCTTGTCCATTTTCTTTATTCATAGATCATCCTTGCTTCAACACTTTTTCAATGAGATATTGAAACGGCACTCCCTTTTATCTTAAAGAAATATCACATTTGAATCCCGCGCCACGCGAGCTCGTACTTACAAGGAAAGGTTCTCTGCTGACGTCCTTCGATTTTGATGAAATTTAAATATGTTATTCTACATCAAAATCTAAAAGACACGTATTTTTTTTTATCGGCGGAAAAACGTTTCTAGGGGTTGAAATCACCCTTCAAAGTTGAGACCTCCGAGGGGTACTTTTCAGGTTTCACCTATTTTCACCTGAGATAATAGAATGCACCCAAATGGATAATTATCTTAATGATAAACGATGAAAAATGCAACTGGTTTCATATCGGAGGGTTGCATAGGAAAAAAGTTATAGGGGTTGAAATTCACAAAATCGTTATAACAAAAAAAGTATTGCACCTATCTCGATGAACTTAATTGCATTTAGAAGAGGGCAAAAAAATAGTAGATACGGGTTTTTGCGTTTTTCTCGCAAATCAAGTTAAGGGGGTGAACTACCCCTATATATGTTTACATCAAATCTCAATAAAACGGCAGTAATTTTTTGTTTTCCTTATTTCTTCTGGTCGTGATACGTTTTTCCTTCACATTTTCAATATTTACATCTTAAATGATGGATAGATTTTTCTCGAAATTACATTTTCATAACTAGTGAAAGTTATAGAACCTAAAGTATGCGTCCAATCCTTATGGTTTATTTTTCATTTGAAGGCAATCTGACTCTTCTAGTTATACTTAGAAGATTCTATTCAAAATTTATTTAAACAATGGATTTTACCTAATTGAGCAAGAAAAATGCGTGAACATCAAATTTTTCGGTTGAAAATTCTATCACATCCATAGTTTGAAAGAATTCACTTTTTCCCGCCAAAAATTACTGATGGGATAACTTCTACAGATAACAATTTTTTTTATTAGTTAATATTGAATAACCCCCAAGACAAATTCCAAAAATATCTATTCCTTATGTTTTTCACAAAAATTCGGTAAATATTGACACATTTCTATAGTTATCATCAATTCAAGTTATCATCAACTCCCCCCCCCCCCCCGTCCCTTTACTTGACGGTGTTATTTGGAAGTCATCTCTGTTCAGTCTGTGACTCGCTCCCAAAATTAGATTTGAAATACGACGCAGAAGCAGTGATAAAACTGCGATCGCGGAATATATTCACCACAGTCGGTTATTTTTATTCTACACGAAAGAAGTGCCTTACAATTCGAGACTATTTAAAACGAAGTTGCAAGTATTAATCAAAATGAAGATAAATCCTTTGAACGTTATTAGAATGCTTCTCGCAACTTTTGAAGTCATGCATTTACCGGATTCGCCAGTGAATAACGATGAAATACAGTTGAAAGAAAACTTTGAAAATATTTTGTTGACTGCAATGAACGAATACAGTGGTTTTGAAATGGTAGAAGAAAATTCTTTGGATTTTGAAGAACCGTTCAAGGATTGGGAAATGGAAATTGTTGAAGATAAGGAGTGGGCAAACGCCTTGCATGAACCAGAACTTCCGCCTGATACATGCACTCGTGATGACGAAGATTTATCTTACGAGTACAAATTAAGGGCCGTTCAGTATTGGCGCAGCGGGAAGAAAGGAAATTTAAGTCTGGGCAGTGTTAAACAAAAGTTCAAGAGAGTGCAATCTATACGACAGTTGCAGCGGTGGGCATACAATTTGAACAAGGGTGGGACGTACAAAGAAAAATTAGCACGAATTTGTAGTTACACTTTGGAAAATTTCAAAGCTGCTGTGGATGCTGGTTTAATAGTGCACGATTCCGATTTGAAAAAATGGGCCTTACATGCTCAAAAAGAAATAGGGCATTCTGATTTTCGTTTCAAAGCATCTCCTAAGTGGATAAAATCATTTAAAGCGGCTCATCGTATCGTATCGAGAAAAATTAATAAGTTCATTACATCCAAAACAATTGAAGATGGAGAAATCTTGGAACAACAAATTCAAAAATTTGTCTTTGACGTAAAGCAAAATATTGCAACATACAAATTGTCAAATACATTCAACGCAGATCAGAGTGGCTTCCAGCTAGAAATGCATTCCGGAAGAACTTTAGCAATCGAAGGAGAAAAGCAAGTACAATGTCTTGTACAATCAGTCTCATCTACGACCCACAGTTATACGATTCAGCCGACTATATCAGCTGACGGCAAACTGCTATCTCCTCTATTTTTGGTTTTAAAAGAACCAACCGGCAAGATTGGTCCAATAGTGGAGAAAACGCTTTTCAGACCAGATAATGTGTACATAGAAGTATCCAAGTCTGGGAAGCTTACTTCAGGTATAAATTACACCCACTGTTTGTGTATAGATATTTTTTCGAATGAAAAAAATACGTTTTTCTAATTTCAGATCATTTCAAAATTTGGTTGCAGCATGTGTTTTTCCCGAAAATTGGTTCAAAATCTTTATTACTGATTGATTCTTGGACTGGACACTGTCCCCAAGCTGTACTTGATGTTGGACTTCAAATAGAGATGTCAAAGTAATGATTATACCTAAAGGAACTACCGGAAAAATCCAACCCCTCGATGTATTTGGATTCCGAGTATGGAAAAATTTTGTTAGACATTTTTCTGATACTTGTCTATTGATGAATTATAATATTGATTTGCATTTGAGAAATAATATCATAAAGCTGCAGTCACTCGTTCATAACCAACTGTCGTCACCACGTTATATCGATCTTTTCAAATATTCTTGGTACAAAAGTGGTTATATTGAAGAAAAACCAGCCAATTTTGAAAATCCTGTAGACTTTGCATTTGGAGATTCTTGCAACTCACATTGTGAAGTTCCAGGATGTGAAAATGTTGCTATTGTTCGCTGTTCCTGGTGTAAAAAGTCGCTATGTTTTAAACACTTTTTCGATGACTATCATTACTGCAGTACTTACAACGGCTAATAGAGCATACGATTATATATTCGCTTCTATTTATTACTGTTGACATATTATCAATAAAAGATATAAGCATATTGTACGCTCTCTTTTTTTTTACTTGACTACGCAATTTTTCTATGCGTCATCCCAAATCTTGGTCTTATCTACCGAAACGAATATGTGTAAGCTCTCATCGTATGCCTGTGTTATCTCATTGCCAAATATAAATCAGTCAGAATTATCAATAAGGAAAAACGTATCACGACCAGAGGAAATAAGGAAAACAAAAAATTACTGCCGTTTTATTGAGATTTGATGTAAACATATATAGGGGTAGTTCACCCCCTTAACTTGATTTGCGAGAAAAACGCAAAAACCCGTATCTACTATTTTTTTGCCCTCTTCGAAATGCAATTAAGTTCATCGAGATAGGTGCAATACTTTTTTTGTTATAACGATTTTGTGAATTTCAACCCCTATAACTTTTTTCCTATGCAACCCTCCGATATGAAACCAGTTGCATTTTTCATCGTTTATCATTAAGATAATTATCCATTTGGGTGCATTCTATTATCTCAGGTGAAAATAGGTGAAACCTGAAAAGTACCCCTCGGAGGTCTCAACTTTGAAGGGTGATTTCAACCCCTAAAAACGTTTTTCCGCCGATAAAAAAAAATACGTGTCTTTTAGATTTTGATGTAGAATAACATATTTAAATTTCATCAAAATCGAAGGACGTCAGCAGAGAACCTTTCCTTGTTAGCCGCTCGACGCGACTCTCCGTGGCTCGGCGTAAAGGCTATTGCTTTAATAAGAAAAACTCTTTTCTCTCACAATTACTCTTATTTGATGTCTCAAAGACACTATTAATTTCATTTTCAGAAAAGGCAAGGTTCAATTGAATAAAACAAATTAAAAATCCAGTCGAAAAGACAATTAAGAGAGTTCAGGTAAAACTTGTCCAGAAAACTCCAATTGCGTGCTGGCTCCAACGGAAATGACCAGTCACGAACGAGCACTTGGTTCTAGGAGAAATAATGCTCCGAAATGATGACAATTTATTAATTTCACGTTTACTAAAGACAAACTTGATCCATTGAAACTTAAAAAAGCAGAATACAATTTTTGTTCGTTAAAAACATTTATTTTCACACAGAAATCATTTATTTTACAAAAGCGAGGGAAAAAAGCCTCTAGTTTGTCCAATTACAGCTCGAGCGGGAATTGGAGAACCAATCCCAGAATTTAGCAATCGAAACTCTGGTTCGAGATTATTTTCTAAGCGAATCAAAGTCCAAGTTATTTTTAAACGGAATTATTATCATTATTCCTTTGTTTAAATCAGTATAAAAGGCCGTGCGGAGCAGCAACGGCAGCTCATTCTTAAATCAGCTCTCGCTTCGAATACAGAGGTAGTGACTCTGGAAATCAAGCTCTAGCAAACCAAACCACCCGCAATATTCCAAATCTCACGCCGAGAGGGAGGGGACTGAGCGATTCCGTTCAGGCCAAAGATTCAAGGGTGAGATTCCTTTCCGATCACGCCGAGAGGGAGGGGACTGAGCGATTCCGTTCAGGCCAAAGATTCGAGGGTGATTTCCTATTCATTCAGTTTGAGAGGGAGGGGACCTTGCGATTCCGTGGGGTCTGAAGATTCTCAAACTTGATCCATCTTTCCTATGCTAAAGAGGGAGGGGACCCTGCGATTCCGTGGGGTCTGAAGATTCTTGGCATAGGACCATTATCAAAATTGCCCTTTTTATTTTGTTGGAAGCAGTAATCATTTATTTTGAGAGCATAAGCCTTCACTATTCTCTTAGAAGCGAGGGCTGACTAAAAGAAAAATTAATTTAATTGTCAAGAAAAATTGAATCAATCTCAGTTGATTTGTATCGAGCCAGTCCAACAATAGCCTTTAAAATTGTATAGGAACACAGAATTAATCAGATTGATTAAATTTGAAAAAAAAAAGAAATTAGGCATTAATTTCTGAGCTCACAGACCAGAATTGATAAGAATTAGCAAAAGAGAGCAGAAATAATTAAAATTGGACAAGTTTCTTGACGTAAGAGAGCGACACCACGCATAAATTGGACAAGTTTATTGAAATTGGGCAGATATTTTCATTTACACCACAAAACACCAACTATTTGCACCGCATCAACATTTGTTCAACCAAATTATTTTGAATAAACACGATTGTTATATTTTCAAACACAAATTCTTAATCTCTCGTTCATTTCATGCCTGCTCCTAAATTTTTAATAGCTCGAAAACACGCGTAGCGGGTCACGGCTAAAAGCGTACCGTTACAACTTGGCGCCCAACGTGGGGCAGGCATTGCAAAGGGACGTGAGAATAAAAAAAAAAAAAAAAAAATTTTTTTTCTTTGCTTAAGTTCTTGAAATGGCTGACACAAACAAAATAGAAGAAGTTATCACAGATTCTGGATTCCAGAACCCAGAAACTGATATTCAATCACATGATTTCACGACCACGCTTCCGCCTCCCGGAGCGGGGAACATTTTCAATGAGTCGAGGGGCAATTTCGCTGACAATTCAGATGGGAACATTGACAAAGAAGAGAATCGTTTGGACGAATACGGCACCCCCAAATCAGACCGTGGCAAAGCCGAAATTGGGGTCATTAACAACCAGTTGTTAGTCAGTTTAACAGAGGCGATGCATGAGATCAAGTCGCAGGTTCAAAGTATGGCGAATGAGATCGCCAAAAACAACCAGGCCTATACCGAATTAAGGGCTGAATTTTCGGAAAAATTAACCGTCATGCAAGCAAAAATGGCAACCGACGTACATCAGATCTTCGATCCGATCAAACGCCATGTAACGGGTCTCACAAGAATTGTCCAAGAAAACGAGGCAAAAAGCGCCGTGGTTGAAGTGAGCGTAGCCCAAATGCAACTGGATGTCAACGCAATCCGGAAAAGGGTTGAAAACCTGGAGACAAAGGACAAACTCCAGAGTCCAACCACCGAGAGTACACGAATCGTTCCGAAACCCGAGGAGGAGGAAGGAGAATCGGACGATGGTGATGATAATCGGGAAACAAAATCTCCGCACCAAGATACTATGCCTCTAAACAACAAAATTAAAATAAAGGCACCAACGTATGATGGGTCGAAGGACAAACGACCGATGAAATTCATTCGAGAATTTCGAAAATATTGTGAGGTAATAAACCCCACTTTTATAGAAATGAAGTATCTGCTCGGTCAGTGCCTCGAAAAAGCAGCCCAAGAATGGTGGGTCCTCGTGGAAGAGGAAATAGAGGAATTCGAGGATGTGGAAACCAAATTCATAAATCGATTCTGGAGCTATGAGGTGCAAAGGAAGGTCCGCAAGGAACTCGAATTCGGGAAATATCCCGAGAAAAGCAAAATGACCAAGGTCGAGTATGCCACTCGAACGTTTGGAACGGCTAGGGATTTGATTCCACCGCCATCTGACAAAGATATTGTGGCTTCTTTGTCACAACATTTCACGGAGGAAATACGGGCCACAATCATAAGCCGAGGTTTCTTAAATCTCGAGCAATTGATCGAATTCCTCGAAAAATTGGACCAGAGTGGTCCAGTGAACACGGGAATTGAGGAGGAAACACCTCCAAAAGCTCAAGGCCACAAAAATAACGGCGACAAACATGAGCCAAGGCCGTTCAAAATTCCGCAAAACGGTGGTTACCAGAACCAAAACTGGAAACAAAATGGTCAACAAAACAACAACTGGCAGCAGAACAACCGGGGAGGACATCCCAACAATAACGGATACAATAACAACAATTGGAACTACCAACAAGGTAGAAATTTCGACCAACGGGGCTACCAACAAAACAATAACCAACGATCGACCAATGGTTACTACAACCAACGGCCGAACGACGGAAACTTCCGCAACAACCAACAGAACTGGGGAAACAATTATAACAATCGACCTCCTTATAATTCCAGCTACCAGAATCAAAACCCAAATTCAAGCCCACCTAACCAAAATCGAAACAACGGGCCGCCAAACGACAACAAGGCGGGAAACGCATAAGCGTTGTACCCGTACTCAAAAGAAATCGTCAAAATAAAAATCAAAATAAAAACGTGCGAGGTACAACGAAAATTGAAGTAAAAAATGAATACCAGATGCAGGATGCGACGAAAAAGGACCTCAATGGCAAGAAACGGTTAAATCGTGTTAATGAGTTCCCCATTAATACAATCTTCACGGATACCCGTGAATTCTTGTTGGGGGAGGAAATAAATGGAAAAGCAGTCCCAATTATAGAGTGCCCAGAAATTTACGCGAAAATCGAGGGGATTCCGGTAACTGCACTTATAGACTCTGGTTCTAAAGTGACTACGATTTCGGAGGAGTTCTATTTGGAAAATAAAGAAGTTTTAAAAAATTGTCCTCTTTTGCCAGTGACAGGAGTTACGGTAAAAGGGGCAATAAAAGGAAAAATGACTAAAATCAAGCATCAGATTATGGCTGTTACAGAAATTGGAAAAATCAAAACTTATGTGAAATATTTAATTGTGCCTGGCTTAATTAGGGATGTGTTGTTAGGGGTAGATGCCCTTCAACCTTTAAAAAGTTTAATAGACCTAGGAGAGATGTCTCTCCAGGTCAAGTACAATGAAGTAGTGGAAATAATCCCCGCGGTGGGGAAAATTGAAAAAGAAAAAATTAAAGAATTAGAAATCGGAGAAAAAGAGAGTAATGTTATAGTAGAAGGGGAAATTATAAAAGAAGAAAATGAAGAAGTTACTGATGAAGATGAAGTTGAGGAGAATGTTGTTAAAAAAGAAGACAATGAAGTAATGGAGGGAGAATCAAAAAAAGAAATTAAAGACGAAGAAGTTATGGGAGAAATAAAAAATGAAGAAAATGAAAATGAAGCTAATGGGGAAAATAAAAGTTATGTAAAAAAAGAAATCAAAAATGAAGGTGTTAAAGGCGATGAAATAATTGTTAAAGAGGAAGCAATTGAAAAAGAAATCAAAAAAGAAAAAGAGAGTTTTGTTGAGAAGAGAGAAATTAAATCAGAAGTAAATAAAATGATTAAAGAGAGGGAAATTGAAAAAATTGAAGAAAAATTAGGAGTTGAAGAGAATAATGAGTTTAGGGAGATGTTAAAAAAGAAAGTTATTAAGCCAGTGCAAAGTTTAAAGAAAATTATAGTCCAGCCAGTACATAATCTGATGTACAATCGAGAAAATAATGAAGAAGTCACAATAGAGGAAATAAACGAAATCGTAGATCACACAGAACTCTCTGAAAAAGAAAAAGAAATCCATAGGCAGGTTTTATGGAATAGAAGGAACGTTTTTCGAAAAAGTACAGGTAGAATCTCGGTTTACGAACACGAGCTAAATGTTACGACGGATAAACCGATCGTTGCTCACGCTTACGAGGTTCCATTAATGCATCGGGAAAAAGTGGATAAAGAAATTGAGAAATTGTTAGATTATGGGATTATTCAAAGATCTAGTAGTCCGTGGATCAATCCGATTATACCAGTAATAAAAAAGGACGGTTCAGTCAGGTTATGTTTAGACGCGAGAAAATTAAATCAGGTGATGGAAGATGACCACGAGTCGGTTCCAAACATAGAAGAGGTTTTTCAAAAATGTCATACAGCAAAAGTCATGACAACGCTCGATCTAACGAATAGTTTTTGGCAAATTCCTCTGCATCCAAATTCAATGAAATATACGGCCTTTAGATATCGTGGAAAAGTGTACGAATTTACTGTCACTCCATTCGGATTAAAAACGAGTACTGCATCATTGTTAAGAGCCTTAGATATTATTTTACACGGTCTCGGCGACCACGTGATTAATTTTGTAGACGATCTATTGTGCATCTCAACAAGCTTCGAAGAGCATATGCAACAACTAGATGAACTTTTAGACCGATTAGAACAACACGGTATGACAATCAAACTAAAAAAGGCCAGATTTTTCAGGAAAGAAGTAGAATTCTTAGGCCATATTCTAACGACTGAAGGTATTAAACCTCAGCCCGAAAAGATACAAGCAATACACGATTTTCCTGCACCCAGAAATCTGAAACAGTTAAGGGGTTTCCTTGGACTGATCAATTATTACACGAAGTTCACAAAGGAACATGCAAAAGAAACGATTCCTCTTTTGAAGTTATTACGCAAAGAAACAAAATGGGAATGGGATAAAGAAAAACAAGTAGCATTTCAGAAAATAAAAGATTTATTCGTAAATAACGTTTTGCTTAAACATCCTGATCCGACTAAAGAGTACATTTTGCAAACAGATGCAAGCAATTATGCATTGGGGGGCACTTTAGCTCAACGCGATGACAATGGCAATCTAGGAGTCGTAATGTTTGCAAGTAGGACGCTAAAAGGGCCTGAATTAGCATACACGACTACTGAAAAAGAATTGTTGGCAATAGTGTGGTCGCTAAAAAAATTGAGAACTTATTTGCTAGGATCAAAAATTAGAGTCGTCACAAATCACCAAGCAATCACTTTTTTAAAAAGTAGTCAGCTACTTAGTGAGCGTCTAACTCGATGGATTTTGGCAATCCAGGATTACGATATCCAGTTTGAATACTGTCCCGGTACGAGAAATGTTGTAGCCGACGTCCTAAGTCGTTTAAATCCTCCGGATACGGGGGGCAGAAAAGGAAGAGAACTCGTCATAAATACGATGCTAGCAACAAAACCATCTAGAGAATTAGAAAACATGATGAAAAACATAGGAGATTGGCAAATGAGGGACGAAAAAATTCAGGAAATCAGAGAGAGGATTGAAAATCAACAAGACGATAAATTTCAGTTGAGAAATAATATTTTATTAAAAACGAATTCGAGTAAAGTGGTGCTGCCGCGCGAAATCTTTCAGCGTCTAGTATCTGAAACACACGAAATGTACGGTCACATAGGGGCAAAGAAAGTTTGGAAAATTATAGACGAGGATTTTACTTACCCGAGAATGTATCGTGTCATAAGGCAGATTCTCGCATCATGCGATTCGTGCCAAAGAAACAAGGTTCCGAATCAGCATTCATATGCGGCACAGCAAAACATCATTCCGGAAGGACCCGGAGATATCGTTTCAATCGATTTTTTCGGTCCTTTGCCAGTCTCACAAGGCGGAATGAAACACATCCTCGTTACGATCGATGTCTTTTCAAAATTTGTAGCTCTCTATCCATTGAAAGCTGCAACAGCGCCAGCTACAATTAATAAAATGTTCAATTATTACATTCCGGAAAATGGAAAACCCAGAAAATTACAATTCGATCACGGAACACAGTTCACGTCGCGATTATGGCTACAAAAATTAGCTAGTGAAGGAATACAGCCAGTTTTCTCGTCAATTAGACATCCTCAAGGAAATGTAGTAGAAAGGGTAAACCGAGAGATAGGTAGATTTTTTAGAACATTCCTAACTGACAAGCACACTGATTGGCTAAAATGGGTCAAGGTTATTGAGGATTGTATTAATGAAACTCACCACGATACGACGGAAATGACGCCAATCGAGATACAAAAAAACATAAAGCCCCAAAGAATATGGAAAAATTGGATTCAAATCGATAAAGAAGAAAATGAACAAGGAGATGAGATTGAAGAAAAATTAATGCTGGCGCGAGAAAGGATTACAAGAAAAGGAAGAAAAAGAGCTGAAAAGTTCGATCAAAAACACAAATTGATTGAATTTCAAGTGGGAGATCTTGTGTTAGCAAAAGCATGCAACGTGAGTGACCCAATAAACAAAAAGATGGCAAAGTTCTTTTCTATCTACGAAGGACCGTACAGAATCAAAAAACGAATAGCAGCTGCTACTTACATTCTAGAAAACGCCCACACCGATGTGGAGAGGGGAATGTACCATGCTGCCAACCTGAAAAAATACAAACGTTAAATAAACAAAGAATAAATTCATGATTTTCATTTAATACTCACCGACGGGACGAACTCCTGAGGGAACCTGAAAAAAGAAAAACAAAGAAATTATACTTTTAGTTATCCTCTAAATTGGAAATAAGAATCATGCGTACTTACCTAGAAGAATGTCTCACCTGGTGAACCTGAAAAATAAAACATAAAAATTAAACAAATAATAAAAAAGACTATCAATTTGAGTTAATACTTACCGTTGGGGAACGAATTCCTGACGAAAACCTGAAAAGAGAAAAAGAAAAAATTGTTATTATGATTTAAACAACTAAAAGATAAAAAAATTTATGTTTACTTACCAGAATGGTTACTCCACACACGACGAGGACCATCAATTTTATGAAAAACCTGAAAATAAGAAAAAAAATTAATAAAATCGAAAATAAACTAAAAAATTCACCACTTACCTTACAATTTTATGGAAAATCTGAAAAACATAAAAAAAATCAATAAAATCGAAAACAAACTAAAAATTTAAATAACTACCTATAACCACCATAACTCGGTTAAACATAAACGGGAAAGTAACAATGAAAAGGAAAAGAAACAAATTTGGACAAGAAAGAGCAGCAAACGTCGTGGCGCTCGAAAAAAAAGGGCCGCGCCGGCTGACTTCACCCATGTAGAAAAGGGCGGTGCAGCAGACAGAGAACGGGGAATCCGGTGATGTTGAACAAAAATTGAATCACCGAACAAGAATCCGGTAGTAATGAACAAAGAATTAATCTCCCGAGTTCAGTGAATCAGGTAACACGCGGACAGGAGCACAAAGGATTATTGGCATTATAAAAGGAGAACTTCTAAAGGAATAAAGGTAGGAGCTATCAGCAAACAAAGAGTCTGGAAACAAATACAGCAATTAAACATTTAATCAGTAGAAATGGACGTATCAACGCAAACACGGTGCCAAGTGTTGAGAAAACACTTCTCGCAACAAACCAGAGGAGAGGCAGGATGGGACGGACAAGAGGAGAGAGGAGAGGAGGAGGTAGAAAGGTTCGAGAGGATGAGTGGAAAGCGAATAAGACAAAGACTCGGAGGAAAGAAAAAGAAGGCGCTCACTCAAAATTCCGATACTCAAACCCAGGGCGCAAAGAGCAAAGGGACGCAAACGTTCGTATGGCGACTAATGAACGTCGATTTAGAGAAACGCCATCAACCAAGCCGGGGCCGAGTCCTCGAGCAAATAACCAGGCATAGGCAACATGAACAAATCTGCTCCGAAATGGCCTTGCCTAAAATGGTGTCGCCAATGTCCGATGATTCTCCACCATCCAAGCCGACCAAAGAGGAACAAATAAAACAAAAAAGGGAAGAGGAAGCTGAGAAGAGAAAAAGATATAAGACTGAAGTCGAGAAGACTGAAGAGGAATGGAAGACGTGGAAAATAGGAGAGTTCGTATGGACCAATAAGAAAGAGGGCTCCGAAAACATAGAGAGGAAGGAAGTGATTCGAAAGAAAAATGATGCAAAGAAAGAAGAAGACAATGGACGGGACAAGAAACAGACGACCATGAGGCTGTTGAAAAAGATTGGTGTCCAGCAAAAAGAAACCATCAATAAAAAAGGAACAAAACCCCAAGAGAAAGAGGAAACAAACGCGAAAGGGAGACAAATTACGAGAGAAGGAAACAACAACGAAAAGTTAAGAAAGGAGGCGGACGTCATCAAAAACTGCTCAAATCATCGTTATGAAACGCTCCAAGATAGAAAGTGGATCAACGATGAGGTAATAAATGATTACCTGGTACTAATTGTCGAACAAAACAAGGATAGAAAAATTCATTGTATGAGCTCTTTCTTTTATGAGCACCTGCGAATAGGAGGACACATTTCGGTGAAAAGATGGACAAGGAAAACAAGCCTTTTTACATTCGATTTGATCCTGATACCGCTCCACTTCGGGAACCACTGGTGCTTGGCGACAATTGATCTGGAAAAAAAAAAACCATCAGCTTCTACGACAGTCTGCTTGGAAAGGATAAAGGCTGTCTGGTAATACTCTTCCAGTATTTAATCGATGAGGCTAAGGAAAAACAGCAAAAAAATTTTCTCCCAGGAGAATGGAATTTGATCATAAAAAAGGAGATTCCAAGGCAGACGAACGACTACGATTGTGGAGTTTTTGCTTGCCTATCTGCCAAATACGTAGCTGCACACCGCGAATTCGATTTCGACCAAACAAATATTAGTGATAAACGAAAACAAATCTCAGAAGAACTAAAAAACGGAGAATTGATCTATTAGTTTATATATAAAAGGGGTGGGTCAGTTAAAACAAAAGACGCTAAGATAAAATGAGTGAAGAAGAAACGAGACTTTGTGACGAGATTGCAACAAATGCTGAGCATAATATTTTTTTTTATGGAAAGATACCCAAGCTTCCTAATTTTTGTCGACGACTGATAATTATAAAAAAAAAAAAAAAAAAAAAAGGAAAGAAGAAAAAGAGAGAACAGTTTTTATTTATTTTTGACTACCAAATGTAAATATTCCGTTTATTTAGTATGGTACAATGACCAAAATGAATTATTCTTCCTGCGATAGGTACACTGGTAAAAAGCCAAAGAAAGAAGAAAGTTTTTTTTTTTGTTAAACAAATTTAATTCTGTTTAGCCGTGAATAAACATGTTTATCGACATTGCAAATCCTTGGTGTTTGTGATTCTCCTTACCCTAAAAACAGAAGAAAAAGCGAACATTTAAGAAAATTATTATTAATAATGAGCTACTATACATAAAAATAGAAAAACACTACTTACCTGCGAAATGTCCAATGTCCGAGAGCCTGAAAAGCAGAAAAATAACAATTAAAAACATCGAAAAGAATATTTTTTTTTATATACGAAAATAGAATCATTTACTTACCTAAGATTTTTTTTTACCTGGAACCAAGAAATCTGAAAAAGAAAAACAAATTGATTAGAAAAACCCAAAAAAATCATACTTACCTGAAATTTAGAAATAAGAATAGTATTTACCTGGAACTCTCGCCTCCGCAAACCTGAAAAGAAAAGTAAAAAGAAAATTAATAGACAGAAAATAGAATAAAATGCTTACGAAATTCTTACTTACCAAAGAAGCTTAACTCGTAGAACCTAGAATCTGAAAAAAGAAACAAAAAAAATCAAAAATCAAATTAGAAAACAAAAAAAAAGCATATTACTAACCTGAAACCTAAAAAAACAAAGAGAAAATGAATTAAAATATAAACAAAAAGGAGATATTACTTACCTAAAACCTGAACAAGAAAGAAAAGAGAAAAACGATTGTTAAAACCTGAAACATAAGAGAAAAGAGAAAAACGATTGTTAAAACCTGAAAAATAAGAGAAAAAGAGAAAGAAGTTTTGAGTGCCATACTTACCTAAAAAAAAAAAAAAAAAAAAATAAATAAAAAGGGAGAATAGTAGGGATTAGAAAAATTAGAGTCATCCCCTCCTCAAAATTCATCAAGAACATTATCGAAGAGGGCGACACTGGACAAGGAAGTGGGGGAACCTCGAGTCGTATAAATCGAGCTCCCTCGGGCCAAAAATCACCATTCGACACCGAGACGAGCTACTGTCAACATCAATCCAAGCACCATCGCAATCCTCAATCTCAAAATGAGTCATCACGTGATCCCTGGAGTTCCCAATCCAACTTCGTGGCCATCAACATGGGAAGACAACCTTGAGGTCATAATATTGGAATTTATGAGCCCGACAAATTTAACTTTCACCACTCCGGCGAAAAATCTGGAATTAAAAGATTTTGAAGAAGAACTAGCCGATTTCATAGCTCACCAACGACCAAGCCCACTCGTCAACATCGAAAAGGGTAAATTGTACGCCTTAATGAACAAGGACATCGCATATCGAGCAAAAGTCCTTGAAATCGACGAGGACGAGGCCACAGTGAGATTAATCGACAGGGGGGTAAAACTGATGACCCCAGTCGACGATTTAAGGCGTATCCCACACGAATTTGCGTGTGCGCCTTGCTTTTCCACAAAAGCTTTCATTTCGGACGTCAAACCATACATCGGAGAACAATGGGAAGAGACTCTATGTTTACACTATCAAAGTAAACTGTTCGAGAAAACAGCATACGTGTCTATTATTGGCGAACATCGAACAATCGGTGGCTATGAAATCGAGCTATACATCAGCTCCTATCGAGTCAAATTGAGTGAGAGTCTCGTGAGAAACCTTTTCGCGAAACGAGGCATCCACAGGCTCAGTTTAAGGGACGATATTCCATGGGCATCTCTTCGACAAGTACAACGACTTTTCGATGAACAAAATGTCGAGGTAGAAGAAGGATTCGATGCTGAGCAAGCTCATCAAAGGCTTCGAGAACATCTTGAACACCTTGATGCTGAGGATGAATTCAGACAAATGCTGGAAGACGAACCAGAGGGATAAAAACAGTCGAACATCGAGACGTCGAACCCCTGCCCCGTCCTCCAATTTAGAACAAAAATCATTTCGATATTCTCAATTCTTTTTGTCCTGGGGGGCGTTGAAACGGCACTCCCTTTTATCTTAAAGAAATATCACATTTGAATCCCGCGCCACGCGAGCTCGTACTTAGCCGCTCGACGCGACTCTCCGTGGCTCGGCGTAAAGGCTATTGCTTTAATAAGAAAAACTCTTTTCTCTCACAATTACTCTTATTTGATGTCTCAAAGACACTATTAATTTCATTTTCAGAAAAGGCAAGGTTCAATTGAATAAAACAAATTAAAAATCCAGTCGAAAAGACAATTAAGAGAGTTCAGGTAAAACTTGTCCAGAAAACTCCAATTGCGTGCTGGCTCCAACGGAAATGACCAGTCACGAGCGAGCACTTGGTTCTAGGAGAAATAATGCTCCGAAATGATGACAATTTATTAATTTCACGTTTACTAAAGACAAACTTGATCCATTGAAACTTAAAAAAGCAGAATACAATTTTTGTTCGTTAAAAACATTTATTTTCACACAGAAATCATTTATTTTACAAAAGCGAGGGAAAACAGCCTCTAGTTTGTCCAATTACAGCTCGAGCGGGAATTGGAGAACCAATCCCAGAATTTAGCAATCGAAACTCTGGTTCGAGATTATTTTCTAAGCGAATCAAAGTCCAAGTTATTTTTAAACGGAATTATTATCATTATTCCTTTGTTTAAATCAGTATAAAAGGCCGTGCGGAGCAGCAACGGCAGCTCATTCTTAAATCAGCTCTCGCTTCGAATACAGAGGTAGTGACTCTGGAAATCAAGCTCTAGCAAACCAAACCACCCGCAATATTCCAAATCTCACGCCGAGAGGGAGGGGACTGAGCGATTCCGTTCAGGCCAAAGATTCAAGGGTGAGATTCCTTTCCGATCACGCCGAGAGGGAGGGGACTGAGCGATTCCGTTCAGGCCAAAGATTCGAGGGTGATTTCCTATTCATTCAGTTTGAGAGGGAGGGGACCTTGCGATTCCGTGGGGTCTGAAGATTCTCAAACTTGATCCATCTTTCCTATGCTAAAGAGGGAGGGGACCCTGCGATTCCGTGGGGTCTGAAGATTCTTGGCATAGGACCATTATCAAAATTGCCCTTTTTATTTTGTTGGAAGCAGTAATCATTTATTTTGAGAGCATAAGCCTTCACTATTCTCTTAGAAGCGAGGGCTGACTAAAAGAAAAATTAATTTAATTGTCAAGAAAAATTGAATCAATCTCAGTTGATTTGTATCGAGCCAGTCCAACAATAGCCTTTAAAATTGTATAGGAACACAGAATTAATCAGATTGATTAAATTTGAAAAAAAAAGAAATTAGGCATTAATTTCTGAGCTCACAGACCAGAATTGATAAGAATTAGCAAAAGAGAGCAGAAATAATTAAAATTGGACAAGTTTCTTGACGTAAGAGAGCGACACCACGCATAAATTGGACAAGTTTATTGAAATTGGGCAGATATTTTCATTTACACCACAAAACACCAACTATTTGCACCGCATCAACATTTGTTCAACCAAATTATTTTGAATAAACACGATTGTTATATTTTCAAACACAAATTCTTAATCTCTCGTTCATTTCATGCCTGCTCCTAAATTTTTAGTAGCTCGAAAACACGCGTAGCGGGTCACGGCTAAAAGCGTACCGTTACAATATATGTCGGGATTTTTCGCTCGAAGCAGCTCTTGCTCGTAGAAACCACCGGCGATCGGCTCATCTTGATGATCTTTTATATTATAAGTAACTGGATTAGTTTTTCTAACTCGATATATTGTAAATATTTCCGTTGTCCAGTTTGGTGTATAACCTTTTTCGAATACATTCTTAAATTTACTTATGCGTACTTTATCACCGATTTTAAATTTTGCTTGGTTTCCAACTTCGGATCTATTGTATACGTTACGCAACAGTCGTTTTTCATTCGTAGTATTCACATCTTTCGGTTTCATTTTTATCGTACGATGTAATGTATCATTATATTTTATAATTAATGTATCGAGAATATCGATCCATTTCCAGTTTCCGCGAAAACTAAATTGAATCCACATTTTATTCTTAAGTGTACGATTGAAGCGCTCACAAATTGATGCTTTCAAATTACTAAATGTAGAATACAAGTGTATATTATACTTTTTCATCAAAGCCTTAAAGTTCGTATTATAAAATTCTTTTCCTTGATCGACGTGAAGATTTTTCGGTATGCGCCCTTTGCTGAGAATCGTCTCCATTGCAGCACTCACATCTTTTCCACTTTTACTCTTCAACGGTGCGGCCCAGGCGAATTTGGAGAATATATCGATGACGGTGAGGAGAAATTTATGGTTGGAGTTGTGTTGTGCATATGCAGACATATCTACAAGATCAGCTTGCCAAGTCTCATCCAGGCCGCGTATATCCACATGTCGACGTGGATAATTCCGCCGAGCTGGCTTATGCAGTTCTTCAACCACCGCAAGCTTCTTTTCACTCATTTTTTCTTCTCCCCCCCACGGTCCTCATCAATTGCAGAAGATAAGAGTCTGGAGGATTTTTCACTGACTTATCATTAGATGATCTCGTAAAAACTTCATATCATCATGAAGTTCTGAGATTTCTCTCTTTATATTATCAATTTCTTCACGGAGATGGGCGAGCTCGGTTCTCACACACTTTTCTGCAGCCGCCACATTCGATTCACACTTTTGATTCGTTGTATGAGTCACACTATGAGTTATAGAATGAATGTGTTTGCTGAATGCACCGAGTGTTACAACATCTCGAGCATTTACTGGCTCGCCAACGTTGCTCAGTCGTTTTCGTTCCAAGTCGTAATGACCGTCCGATGTAATTTTGAATCGAGCACCTGGTTTACCCGGAGGACCTGCACCACGTCTACTCAACTTTCGTCCAAACACATCGACGCTCATGTTGGGAATGTTGATGAAAGCAAGCCATCACATGTTAATAAATGATTTCAGCTTCACGCAACTCCTCGATAATAATCGATATAATTTCATTCGAATGTGATGAATTTCCAGCAGCTTGCGATGCGAGCAATAAGCGAAGACGATCTACCAGCTCATTTGGATCATCCCAATGAACATAGTCGCCAGAGGTATGCTTTCGTGCTACCTTATACTGAGGCAGAGTACCACCTTTCTTATCGTTGCTACCGAGCATTTGGGATATATAATTTTTAAATTTACTATTTTTATCCTGACGTACCGCACCCGTGCGTTTATAAAATTTTTTATGAGCATTCGTTGTGATGATAATTTTCTGATATTTCTCCAAGTCATTTGGTGTTAGATATTTGAGTTCGGGCTCTTTTTTAAACAACAGTTCCACCAAGCCAATACTTTTGGGATACTTTTCATCTCCAACCACTATATGTTCGAGTTCGAAATGAATTGGTGAATCACCAATGTTGTTTTGAGCGAGATTTCGTACTCCATACACGCCATCTAATCTAGTTTTGTTATTACTACGCAGTAAGCCCAGATATTCACGTATCAAATTATCAACATCTCCAGATGATTCCAAGTTATCATCGTCCTCATCATCATCATTATTATCTTCATGAATATCATTATCACTATTTTTAGTTAAGGGTGCACCGACATTCTCATCAGTAATTGCATCATGCCAAATATCATCTTTAAAAGAAATATCTTGCTTCAGGCTATTTTCTCCAAAATTTGGAGACTCTTCCTCCTTCTCCTCCTCCTCCTCCTCTTCCTCCTTTTTAACATTTACACGTTCATTCTTAATTTTAGGTTTTTTCGTATATGAAACTAGTTCTTCTAATGGTTCAACAATCAGTTTAAACACATCTTGCATTTTCTGCTGAGCACTATCACGTCCACTTTTCAACATTCGATGTTTTCGTCTGATTGCATCACTCGCCTAGGCAAGTTCACTCAATACAGCCGTCTCCTTAAAAAGTTCTTTGCGCTTCATGTTGACACGAGTAAGTCAGACTTTAGACTGTATTGTAAAATCCAGGGGAACAATTATTTATCATCATCATCATCATCATCATCATCATCATCATCATCATCATCATCATCATCATCATCATCATCATCATCATCATCATCATCATCATCATCATCATCATCATCATCATCATCATCATCATCATCATCATCATCATCATCATCATCATCATCATCATCATCATCATCATCATCATCATCATCATCATCATCATCATCATCATCATCATCGACAGTGAGGAAAGAATCAAATCCCCTTCTATATCTTCCAGCATTCAACTCACTGTCCTTGTCAATCGTGATGAATCCATACTTATCCGATTTCCAACACTTGACACACATTTTTTTGAAACTTGCATAAGTCATATCCGTATTGACATGATCATTATATACATGCTTGAGGTTCATATCATCTTGTTTGAATAGCACTATAAAATTTGCATTGTCTCTCACGAGATGTTTCGGAATACGAGTATACGTCTGACAGAGATAAAAACTATCCACAATCTCGTGTCTTCCCATGGAAAAAAATGCTCTCACGTTGTCCTGTTTCTCACACGCTATATCGTCAAAGATGAATATGGAGTTTGGGCGAGCTTCACTAGGTGCCACAACTTGTTCATGCTCGTTAAATTGAAAAAATTCCACTCCTTCCACAGGTCTAAGCATTTGCTCGAGCAATCGGTATTTAGGCTGCTTCAAAGATTTCGAGTATAGATATATATTCTCAAATCTCAAACCATTTGGATGTATTAGGAGCGTGAGTAAGGCATTCGTTTTTCCACAATTCGAGGGGCCACAAAATACGGCTCGAATGCTGTTAGGTAGTAAGTTTCCATGACACTTCTTCACACTACCCGCTCCAACAATAAATTCATCGAAATTTATTATGGGGAGTTGACCGCTCGAAACTTGTTTCTTCGACTTCATCTCGCATGCGACTGATTGAAAAAATCATATAAATGCAACTTTATAATGTTGGAATAGTCAGTCGAGTTGTAACCACTGCAGAGTGATGATTGTACATGATAAACCTGGTAAATGTTTGGTAAACAGTATAATCAACAATCTCCCCGTGGAACTACATCTACCGGGCTATCAATATTGTGGACCTGGTACGAAATTGATCAAACGTCTTGCTCGTGGTGATCCCGGTATAAACGCGCTGGACGCTGCTTGTAAAGAACACGATATCGCATATTCGAAAAATCGTGAAAACTTGGAAGCACGACATCTGGCGGATAAAATTTTGGCTGAACAAGCCTGGCAACGTGTAACCTCGAAAGACGCAAGTCTTGGTGAAAGAGCAAGTGCTTGGGCCGTGACAAACATTATGAAGGCGAAAAAGAAATTTGGTCTAGGTATGGAAGGAGTGACGAAAAAGACCAAAAAAAGTGTTTGCCTGAAAAAGATCATCAGTGCTGCAAAGAAAGCCATGGTTCGTAGTGGTGACCCCCGTGAAATCGTCATGTCAGCATTGAAAGGTGCGCGTGCCAGTGTTAAAGGTGTTAAAGTACGCACGCCTCGGGTTCTACCTGTACCTCGCAAAATCGGCGGTTTATTGCCCTTCCTCGTACCCATCTTTGCCGGCCTTAGCGCCGTTGGTGCACTGTCTGGTGGAAGTGCTGCAATAGTCAAAGCTGTAAATGCTGCTCAAGCGGCTAAAAAGGAATTGGAGGAAAGTAAACGTCACAATAGAACACTCGAGGCCATCGCTTTGGGTAAAGGTTTACATCTGAAACCATACAAACAGGGTTTGGGTCTTTACCTCGGGACAAAAAACGTATAATCACGCTACCACATCAACCACTCACCGACATCGATCTGCTAAAGTATGCGAGAGCCATGAAAATTCGTAACTTTCGTGGTGTTTTCATGCGTGATACTTTGCCTGAAAATGGACCACTCAAGCAAGAATCAGCAATCGTGAATTTGGATGAAAATGTGGGCCCTGGGACACACTGGGTTGCATATAAAAAGAATGGTCAACGAGTCACATACTTTGACAGCTTCGGTAATCTCCCACCTCCACCCGAACTCATGAGATACTTCAATGTTGGTAGCGTGAAATACAATTATAAAAAGTATCAGGAATACGATACAATAATATGCGGGCATTCATGCTTGAAATTTTTGTGTGGACAACTAAATCGACGAGACAATTATGCACTATATAAATGAGGACTATGGAGCTGCGTGTTTAGTTCTAAATCTGTGAGCATCATGGATGATAGTTTGACGATCACCATTACTGGATCATCCTCCATACTCGAGGCACAATTTTTTCCACCCATCGAACTATCGCCCGACAAATATTATACTCTTGGACTCGTCGAGCTGCTCACATTCAATTCGATTCCAAATATCGACATTGGTTGCAATGAATTTCACGTTGGAAATCATGTGGTGACCATTCCAACGGGCAGCTATGAAATTGAAGATATTGAAAAATATTTGAAAACTGAGTGGGCATCTAAAAACATACAAATTCAGCTTAAGCCGAATAATTATACGCTACGCAGTGAAATTGAGTGTAATCAATCGATTGATTTTACATCCAAAAATTCGATTGGACCTTTGCTGGGTTTTACGTCGCGTCGATTGGAGCCCAATAAAAGACATGTGTCCGATCTACCCGTATCCATTCTCAAAGTGAACGCCATTCGAGTCGAGTGTAACATAACCACTGGTGCATACATCAACGGGCGAAAAGTTCATACAATTCACGAATTTTTCCCATCTGTACCGGCCGGCTATAAAATCATCGAAGTACCGTCGAGCGTCATTTATCTACCAATCACAACTCGTCGCATTGACAATATACAGCTTCGTATTGTCGATCAAGACGGAGATTTGATCAATTTCCGCGGTGAAGTCATCACCATAAGACTTCATATAAAATCTCAATGGGCATAATTTACAATCATCGTATTGGCAATATTAATAAGCCAACATGGGATCGCGAAAGCAGTCGTCGATCAACGCTCAAAGAGCTAACACCTCAAAACCTTCTGCTATTGAAGAGTTTGGGTCTCAAAATTCGTGGAGTTCGCGTGTGAGAAATTATCTGCTTTGCTCGTTGTGCATCTGCTGCCTACAATGGAGGAAGAAATCGTAAACATCCAGACACCCGTCATGTTTGACAAATCCATCATACATTATGAGGTTCATGCTCATCAACCATACGCGTCGTCAACATACAACAACAGTGATGAAATACGTATTTCAATCCAACATCAAGATTTATCAATTCTACCGAGCAAAAGTTCAATTCACATTTGCGACAAACTGACAAAGGCGGATGGTGCAGCGTTAGCTGCAACGAGCCTCGTCAACAATGCCATTTGTCATTTATTCGAGGAGGTGCGTTATGAACTTAACGCAGTTGAAATCGATCGTAATAAAAATGTGGGAATCACATCTCTCATCAAAGGATATACATCTCATTCGTCAGCGAGAAGTGCAATGCTTGAGAACACCGGTTGGCTCGATGTTGAGGAGACTCAACAAATTGTAGACGTAGCAGGCAACTTTGACGTATGCATACCACTGAGCATGCTGCTGGGATTTGCTGAAGATTATCGAAAAGTGGTGGTGAATGCAAAACACGAATTGATCTTGACTAGATCACGTTCCGATGATAATGCAATAGTTCAAGCAGCCGCTGAAGATTATAAAACATAGAAAAAAGATTTAGAACCAGGAAAAAAATTCTATAAAAATAATAAACGAAAAATTGAAAAGTTCAAAAAAATTCAACAAAAATAAAAAACAATCGAAAAAATTCTGTAAAGAAAAATAAAAAAATTTCAAAAAAATTCATAAATATTTGTTGTGCCCGTACATCGCACTCATTAAAACAAACTAAGCACTCTCAGCGCAAACGCAGCAATGATGAAATATCGATGCTCCCGAACGAGCGCATCGACCCTCGATGTCAACATCGAAACTTCCAGAAGGAAATCTAGGTTATATTCGCACGAGAAGGGGAAAACCCCCAAATCTATAAAATTATCGACTAACCCAAAATTCGACAGTCTTTGACGAGAATTGTAACGATTGGTCTCGAGGCAATAAAACCTCGAATTTGTAACTCCTTAAATAAGTTTATTGTTAACTTGTTGTAAAAGTATCGAGTTGGAGTTCAGCTCTTTTGGCCTAAATCCCTTAAATACTCGTCCTTGATAACTCGTCCCTTCGCGACGGTCTTCGCGGACACAACATTGGTGGCAGCGTTGGGATAGCCACTACTCGAGAAACCCGACACGTCTACGATAGTCAAACGGAAGGAATTCAAATTGCTGAGGAGGACCGATAATTCTAGAAAAGTCGATATATCGAACGGACGTTCGATCACCGATCATCGCATCCAAGGCAGACCGATCTACGTCAAGATTCAACCCAAAATACGACTGGAACCAGAGCGGAAGAAATTCAACACGACAACGAATCTGAACATCATGCTAGCGATCATCTTACTGTAAGTGACGGAACATTATTAAATAACATTGTAATCCGCCAAAGCCAGATCGTATATAAAAATTTATATGTCAGACGACGAGTACGCTGAACGTCTCAAATTACCGGGCGTAAGCACTATTTCGCGTTCGCTCAATTCATTTTTCGACGATAAACTCGACTACAATCGCGAAAGAAAAAACGAAATCACCTCGCAAAGTAGAAGGCGACGAAGTAGCGCCCAATCTTTAAATCGATCTCCGACATCGGAAGACGATTATTTAGACGCGGAAAATACGCCGGAAAATTCGGTAGTAGAAACAACAGATCCTTTAGTATCAACGATGGTCGAAACAGTAAATTTAGACACAACGGGAGATAATCAGAATTCCGGAAACCCCGGAAATAGTCGAAATAATAATCCCGGAAACCCCGGAAATAATGGCGAAAATAATAGAAGAAATAGTTCTCAAAATTCCTCTCCAAATCACTCGCGAACTAACAGACTTCGAGGCTCAATGTCTCTTAAAGAAGCGCGTAGTTTAATTCCTCGATTCGACGGTTCAAAACCGGAAGAAGCGCGAGAACTTGTAGATTCTTTTGCTCATGTCAATAAACATATTTTAGAAGAGGACCAAGAGATCCTCCTAGAATCAGTGTTAACTACTAAATTAACTGGTAAAGCTCGAGCAGAAGTACGATATAAAAATATTCCAGATTTTGAAACGTTTAAATCCGTTATGCTAGAAATATTCTGCGGTACGAGAACCGTAGGAGCCCTTCAAACAGAGCTGTATTCTTGTCGACAGAAATTTAACGAATCAGTAAAAGAATTCGGAAGAAGAATAGAAGACACAATGATGGAATTAATTGATGCAAGCATAAAAAAGCACTCGACAATGATCGAACAAATGGCGGTAGAAAAACACATACGCGAAGTAGCCCTTTCGAGTTTCGCTCAAGGTCTCAAACGCGAATATCAAACAATTATTAAAGCTAGGGCATATCCAACCCTCAACGAAGCTATCACAGCCGCGATCGACGAAGAAAAGATACAACAGGGAACTCGTAGAGAACCTGGAAACACGACTATTTGCAGTAAGTGTAATAAGGAGGGTCACTTTGCGCGCGACTGTAGAAGCTCAGGGAATAAAAACGGTTATAACGGTAATAATGGTAACTACAATCAGTCTAACCAAAATAAAAGCATAAATTCAGTCTTCTGCAATTATTGCAAAAAACCAGGTCATGTCTATGATGACTGCTGGAATAGGAAAAATAAAAATGGCGATCAAAGAGGAAATAATCGGAATAACCAAAATAGAAGTCAAGGAAACAGAGGAAATAATAATAATCAAAATAACCGCGAAAATCAAGGAAACAGGGGTAAAAACAGAGGTTATCAAAATAATAGACCGAATAACGGTCAAAATAATAATCAAAATAATCAAAATCAAAATCAGTCAGGTAACGCGGAAAAAAAGAAAACGATAGGGTCGCTGAACCTCAGTCTCCTTGCACGTACGGCCGAGCGAAAGAACGCGCTCGTCAGCTGTTTGGAGGCCGAGCGAGCTACAGGCTCACCCACACCTCAGGCAAACCAAACGCGAATAAAACTAGAAATAAATTCTTTCGGTTCCTGGGGAATGGCTAGCGATTTTTATATCCCGTCACCGCACGCAATAAATTCAGCTCTCCTTTTGAAAGCTGATACGGGAGCCCAATGCAGCATAATTAAAAGGGGCGCCCTAAAAGAAGATACCGAAATAATCGACGAAACCGTCGAACTGACTGGCGTCGGAGGACAAGCCTTCAACGCCCTGTGTAAAGTCATACTCGAGATCGAAACGCCCGCCGTCAACATTCTTCACGGATTTTTCGTCGTCGACAACGACGTTCCAATCAAAACAGACGGAATCCTGGAACTCGATTTCATGAAAAAACACAAGGTCGACATATTGGTGGCCGTATAATCAAAATATATGGTCACGTCGAGCCTTTAGTGAACGGTTCGGAGAAATTAAAATTACCCCCCCGTTCCGAGAGTATTCACTACGTGAAAGCAAAAAAACTGGCAATCGGATGCGTAGCAGCCAGAGAAATCGAAAAAGGAATAAAAATAGGACAAGGGACGGTTCACGAAAAAAGTATGATTTTCCCCATCTCTTTTCTAAACACGTTAGACCAGGAAGTCTCGATCGAAAGACCGACGGTCGAAATCGAAGAAATAGGAAGCGTCCAAGAACAAAATCAAACGAAAACAGGCGAAACGGCGAGCGGTCCAGCCAAGGAAGAAATCTACGTCACCAACGCCGAAGAAAAAGGTAACAGAGTAAGTCGAATAATGATGCAAATTGGTGAACATTCGCACCTCAACAAAGAGGAAGAAGAATTTCTACAAGAATTTTGCCAGGAATTCGGAGATGTATTCCACCTGGAAGGAGAATCTTTAGGAAATACGAGCTTAGTAGAACATCGCATCTACACGAAAAAGGACACCGTACCAGTCAATATTCGACCGTACCGACTGCCCGAGAATCACAAACAAGAAGTGATGACTCAGACGCAGGAAATGCTTAAAGCCGGAATAATTAGGCCAAGCAGAAGTCCGTGGAACGCGCCATTACTGGTCGTTCCTAAAAAAGCAGACGCTCAAGGTAACGTCAAGAAGAGAGTCGTAGTTGACTTCAGAAAATTGAACGAGGTCACCGAGGGAGATTCTTACCCTCTGCCCAATATCACAGAAATCCTGGATCAATTGGGAAAAGCAAAATATTTCACCACACTCGACCTTGCCTCTGGATTTCATCAAATTCCGATGGCGGAAGAAGACAAACAAAAAACTGCCTTTTCAACTCCGTTGGGCCACTACGAATACAATCGAATGCCTTTCGGATTAAAAAACGCACCACCGACTTTCCAAAGATTGATGGATGCTGTTTTAGCAGGTCTTCAAGGTCTCAAATGTTACGTTTACCTGGACGATATCGTAATACACGGATCAAGTTTCAAGGAACACAACGAACGACTACGAGATGTCTTCAAACGGTTGAGAGAAGCTCAATTAAAAGTGCAACCGAAGAAATGCCAATTTCTGAGAAAAGAAACGCAATATTTGGGTCACATCATCACAGAAGTGGGAGTGAAACCCGATCCGGAGAAAATCAAGGCTGTAAAAAATTTTCCTTCACCAAAAAACGTTAAAGAAGTCCAATCATTCCTGGGACTCGCAGGATACTACAGGAAATTCATTCAAGATTTTTCAAAACTCACAAAACCATTAACAGAGCTGATAAAAAAGGACAGAAAATTCGAGTGGAACGAGCATACGCAGGCAGCGTTCGAGGCGTTAAAAGAAACACTCAGCACCGCACCAATACTTCAATATCCCGACTTCACGAAGCCGTTCGTCGTCACCACCGACGCATCGGACAAGGCAATCGGAGCTATCTTATCACAGGGAAAAGTAGGGGAAGATCTACCAATTTGTTATGCGAGCAGAACGCTAAACAAAGCGGAAAGAAACTACTCAGCAACGGAAAAGGAAATGCTGGCAATAGTTTGGGCTGTACATCAGTTTCGCCCGTACATTTATGGAACGAAATTCACTATCGTTACCGATCATCAACCCCTCACCTGGTTATTCAACGTAAAAGATCCAGGCTCCAGACTAATGCGGTGGAGAATAAAATTAGAAGAATACACATACAAAATTGAATATAAAGAAGGCAAAAAGAACACTAATGCTGACGCACTGAGCCGCATATACGCAATCACGCGCAGTCAAAACAAAAACACAGATCAGCTGCAAAAAGAAGGAAGAGGAAGGCCGCGAAAAATCAGAGCCGACGCGACTCCATCTTCTTCAACAACACCAGCCTCCTCGGACAATCGGTCCAGCCCTAATCATAATGGCCGACTTGATAATCAGCCGAGTGTGGCTGAAGATAAAAATGAGACGCATATAGTGGACAGCGACGAAGGAGATAGCGAGAGTGAAACCGAACACCTCGACTCCGACGCGACGGACCTGTCAGAGAAAGACAGAAAAACAATACTACGAGAGTATCACGACACGCCTCTCGGAGGACACCCCGGAGTAAAAAGAATGACTCAACGAATTCAAGAAAAGTATCGTTGGCCGGGAATGAAAAAGGAAATAAAAGAATACGTAGCGAAATGCGACAAATGTCAAAAGAATAAAGTAACGAAGCTAAATCGAGCACCGATGATTATCACCGACACTCCAGAAAGAGCATTTGAAAAATGCGCGGTCGATATAGTAGGACCTCTACCCGAAACCGACCGGAGAAATAAATATATTCTAACAGCACAATGTTTATTAACAAAATTTTCCGAAGCAATTCCATTGGAAAATCAGGAGGCACAAGAAGTAGCAAGGGCATTGACCACTCGGATCATTTGCCAACATGGACCTCCTCAAACCATTCTTTCCGATCAAAGAACGAATTTTCTGAGCAACGTTTTTAAGGAAACGTGCAAATTATTACGCATCAAAAAAATTCAAACAACCGCATATCATCCGCAATCAAACGGAGCATTGGAAAGATCCCATCGCACTCTGGCAGAATATCTAAAACATTTCGTTCAAGAGGATCAAAGGGATTGGGATTTATGGCTACCATACGCCATGTATACGTACAATACAACACCTCACTCATCTACAGGATTCACCCCGTATGAATTGAGGTATGGTCAAAAACCTGTTTTACCGACTGCACTCAAAGAGCCGCCGAGAACCACATACTCGTACGACGACTATGCAGCCGAACTTCGGGAACGACTCCGGGCGACTTGGCAAGTCGCGAGAGAAAAATTAGTGGAAAAAAAGGAGAAAATAGCGGAAAAACAATGGGAAACTGCAAAAAACATCGAATATCGCGTTGGCGATAAAGTACTGCTGCTCGACCCAACAGTTCGTCGAGGCAGGTCAGCGAAATTAACGCCAAAATGGACAGGACCGTTTGAAATCAAAAGTAAAGATTCACCGGTAAACTACAGCATCGGGAAGGGACGCAAAACTGTTCGAGTTCACGTAGAGCGGATCAAGCCCTACGTTACCCTTTAGCCGATCGCAGTGAGCCTTGCCGGTATTACAGCAAATAAACAAAAGAGAATGTACAAAAACGATAGAAGAACAAATATATAAAATTGAAATATGAAGAAAGAAATTAAATATACAAAAAAATACGAAAATAAATAACACGAAATAAATAAATAAATTATAATCCAAACGAAAAAATTAATAATAATAATAATTATTTAAAAATATTGAAAGTCAACAAAGTCTATCCACTAACAACAAAAATTAATGAAAAACAATTCCAATTTATAGTAACCACTTCCAAAATAATAATTGTGGATAATTACAAAAGAACGTATTTAATAATGACTGAAGAAAATTTAAACAATGCGAAAAAAGTCGACAACATCTATTATTACAAACCTAAGCAATCACTGCAAACAATAAGCGATAATACATCATGCAAAATAGCGATTTATTTAGGAAATAATCCCGAAAAATTGTCACGTAATCAATGAATTGTAAAAATCGGAAAAAACATTAATAATCGCACTAGAAAAGAAGGTAGATGGCTATTCGTAGCCCCAAAACCCGAAAATATTAGAATCGATTGTAAAAATAAGTCTACGACACACGAAATAATCCACAATACAGGATTACTGGCTTTGGACGGAGAATGTTCCGCCACATCAATAAATTTTCAATTGTTATCTTTAAACGAACTACGACAACACGAATTTATAACATTTATACTACTATATAATCTAACAAATGCGATTGGAATGGTAAACGCTAATCACCCAATTTTCAATTACAGCGTACCATCAAAAATAATTACTAATCCACTGGAAACGAATAAATTAGGCGAACGAATTGAAATTCTTCAGCAAAAAACTAAAAGAAGAACCGAATATTTGGGCACATCCTTATCACATAATTGCAAATTATTCTATAAGTGCCATTAGCATGACTATGATCATTTTAATAATCATCATATTAACAATTTTCAAAGCTAAACATTGTCAACGAATTCGATTAATACAACAAACTAATGATATTGAACTAGCCCCGACTTTCGTGGCAAGACCAAAAACCATAGAAGAACTTGCATCTAGATCTACTGATGAAAAAATTTACATAACTAAGGCACGCCCAAAAAACAAAAATAATGCCACACAAAACGCTTCATTATAACCTAAACATAATCCTATTAAAAGTGGAAAAGGAATTAAAAAAGGAAAAACATATTCAAGTTTCACACAAATTTAATTATTTTAATTCGTGCGAAAAATAGCCGAAATAAATTTCGTCTCCCAAAGGGGGGAGGGATGTTGTGCCCGTACATCGCACTCATTAAAACAAACTAAGCACTCTCAGCGCAAACGCAGCAATGATGAAATATCGATGCTCCCGAACGAGCGCATCGACCCTCGATGTCAACATCGAAACTTCCAGAAGGAAATCTAGGTTATATTCGCACGAGAAGGGGAAAACCCCCAAATCTATAAAATTATCGACTAACCCAAAATTCGACAGTCTTTGACGAGAATTGTAACGATTGGTCTCGAGGCAATAAAACCTCGAATTTGTAACTCCTTAAATAAACTTATTGTTAACTTGTTGTAAAAGTATCGAGTTGGAGTTCAGCTCTTTTGGCCTAAATCCCTTAAATACTCGTCCTTGATAACTCGTCCCTTCGCGACGGTCTTCGCGGACACAACATATTGAAGTCATTGAAAAATGTACTATCCAAGTTACATGTAGTATAAAAATGTATGATATCAATTGGAGGCCAAGTTTTTATTGATAATTTGGAATATTTATCGAACAAATTGGAAACTTTAATGAAATTCATGATAATTATTTTCAAGAAAAAAGTTAATGAAACAAAAGTCATAACGGAAGTTATGTGCAGTACTAAAATGTATTATATCAATTCGAGGTCAAGTATCTATCAGTTATTCGAAATATAATCTCCGGCGACAAATGAGCCTTGAGAATCCGTGTCGGGCTCACAACGTTTTATCAAAATTACTAAAAAATTAATGGAAATAAAATCATTCAAAATTCACATGAAAGTCATTCGTTACTTCAACAAGGTACACACTGTACAGAATCGATTCCCCTCCGACTTTCAGGATCCCCTGGTATTATTCACAACATTCAACTTCGATTGGATCGGTACAAATTATGTTCAAATACGTCTTAAACGTACTTGTCCGGCCCATCACTTTTTATTCAAATTGCTCATTCGAAAACAAATCAAAAACGAAGTTAATGCATGTGTTAATATTAAGGAACAGTAATTCCCGAGAAAATAATTTTCCTTCGAATCGCTCTTGTCAAAATGAAACGAAAATGAAAGATGAAGTTGATTAATCTATTTATATTATATGGAGTCATAATTTACAACAAAATCATTTTTCTCCAAATTCCAGGAATCCACGTGTCGTACTCGACTAGTGATATTTATCAAAATGTGTACGTGACTATAGACAAAAAACATTGCATGGCTGAGTAGGTTCGAAAATTTCTAGTAATGCGCCTGA
Organism: Venturia canescens; assembly: GCF_019457755.1. NCBI lineage: Eukaryota > Metazoa > Arthropoda > Insecta > Hymenoptera > Ichneumonidae > Venturia > Venturia canescens. Next base: position 22,385,166 of record NC_057425.1, on the reverse strand, counting down.
TTATTTCTCATTTTCATTGGTTCACTGAAGAAAATGAGAATAAGTGGATATTGCTATACGAACTTGCGAACAATCAAGTTCAAATTAATTGGAGATCTTATTTTTATTTCTATCCATTTTATTATATTTGTCATTATAGAACGGCCCTGATTTGTTTTCGAATGAGCAATTTGAATAAAAAGTGATGGGCCGGACAAGTACGTATAAGACGTATTTGAACATAATCTGTACCGATCCAATCGAAGTTGAATGTTGTGAATAATACCAGGGGATCCTGAAAGTCGGAGGGGAATCGATTCTTTAAAGTGTGTACCTTGTTGAAGTAACGAATGACTTTCATGTGAATTTTGAATGATTTTATTTCCATTAATTTTTTAGTAATTTTGATAAAACGTTGTGAGCCCGACACGGATTCTCAAGGCTCATTTGTCGCCGGAGATTATATTTCGAATAACTGATAGATACTTGACCTCGAATTGATATAATACATTTTAGTACTGCACGTAACTTCCGTTATGACTTTTGTTTCATTAACTTTTTTCTTGAAAATAATTATCATGAATTTCATTAAAGTTTCCAATTTGTTCGATAAATATTCCAAATTATCAATAAAAACTTGGCCTCCAATTGATATCATACATTTTTATACTACATGTAACTTGGATAGTACATTTTTCAATGACTTCAATATTTATGAATTTTTTTGAAATTTTTTTATTTTTCTTTACAGAATTTTTTCGATTGTTTTTTATTTTTGTTGAATTTTTTTGAACTTTTCAATTTTTCGTTTATTATTTTTGTAGAATTTTTTTCCTGGTTCTAAATCTTTTTTCTATGTCATCAAGAAACAAGAGACCATCAATGTACTTGTCCCAACCTTTTTTCCCCTAGGGGAAGTTCATGGTTTAATATCACGCCTTTTTTCTCAAATGTTCCTCATTTATGTTATGACGGTTATAGGATTTTAGTATAAATTTCTATGAATTATTTGCTTAGTACATTTTTATAGATTCCATTCTCATACGAACATTTTTATGGGATAATCTTTTGCATGAAATTATCAGCAAATAAGGGACCATCAATGTACTTTTCCCAATCTTATTTTCCCTAAGTATGATGTTCGGCTTATAAAGTTGGTTTGCACCATAAAAGACCAATTTTCATAAAAATTGTAGTGAAAATATTTCATCACAAGTCTGCCCTTGAACTTTAGCGATTTTTTTCCGTATACTCTAATATGTTATGCCTATTAGGAACTCAACAGCATGAAGGAATCCGGGATGAGGCCCGTGAAATGAATTTCGGTTTATAATGTTGGTTTCCACGTAAAAGACCAATTGTTTTCAAAATTGTACTGAAAATATTTCGGCACTGGTTTGGTCTTGGACTTTGGTGATTCTTCTCCTTGTCTTCTAAGATGTTTTGTCTATTAGGAATCTAAGAGCATGAAGAAATGCGTGTTGTGGGCCATAATATGATTTTCGGCTTATAACGTTGGTTTCCACGAAATAAGATCTATTTTTCGTTAAAATTGTACTGGAAATATTTCGTCACAGGTCTGTCTTTGGACTTTGGCGATTTTTTTCCTTGTAGTCTAATATGTTTCATCTATTTAGAACCCAAGAGCATGGAGAAAAGTGTGTTGCGGGCCGAGATATGATTTTCGGCCTATAACGTTGGTTTCCACGAATAACAACGAATTTCTCGTCAACATTGTACAGAAAATATTCCGTCACAGGTCTGTCCATGGAGTTGGACTATTTTTTTTCTTCTACTCTAATTTGCTCTGCTTATTGGGAACCCAAGAGAATGGTAGAAAGCGGGTTGGGGGCCGAGATATGATTTTCGGCTTATAACGTTGGTTTCCACGAAAAAGGACCTATTTTTCGTCAAAATTGTACTGGAAATATTTCGGCATTGGTTTGTTCTTCCACGTTGGTGATTTTCCCCCTTATCTTCTAATATGTTTTGTGTAAAAGGAACCCAAGAGAGTAAAGAAATGCGTCTCGTGGGTTGTAATATGATTTTCGGCTTATAACGTTGGTTTCCGCGACAAAAGATCTATTTTTCGTCAAAATTGTACTGAAAATATTTCGTCACCTGTCTGTCCTTGGCCTTTGGCGATTTTTTCCAAGTCTTCATACCAAGAAAGAACTGATGTAAAGATTTCCTTAATAGAACAGATTTTATTTATCCCTTTTCTTCAAAATTCAAATGAAAAATAGTTCAAATTCAAGACACGAAAAATCCAACAGATTTGCCCACTTTAAATGTCGCTTTTGCATTCTGAATCTAGAGATTTCGTTTCATCCAAAACGTGCCCTCAATGAAATATATTTCCAAAGTTTGCAAGTGGCCGCTGAGGTCCAATTATCCACAGTTTGATAGTTGCTGAAAAAAAGTACCCGAAAACTTCTAACATTTATTATGCCAGAACTCAAAGCAGCAAAAAAAACTAAGTGAACTTAATTCAACAAAGCAACAGAATTCAAAGACGTTTAAGGTACCTGCATTGGTTTTGGAGGAAAACCTATTCAGGACAATTCAGAAATTAATTTAGAAATTCGAAATATCACAATGGAGTAGAAAAAGGAAAATTGAAGTAACTAGAAAAGCGGAAGACTTTTGTGATGAATTTTCTAGATTACATGATACGGTTGGAGTAAATGATTTGAATGATTGGCACACACGCTGCAACACAGAAATATCAAAGTTTGGAAGTATTCGCTGTATATCAGTCATACAAACTTCAATACTATTTGAAAAGGAACACTTAAAAACTTGCCGAACCAAGTTTCATTACATATTACCATAATCAAAGATAAGGGGTGATCCGTTGCATATATATTTATCCACAGAAATTTCAGAGTTCGCAGGTATCTGCTGCGGTTCAATGTATCTGCGCAATGAGCTTCGAAGACAGCAATTTCAAATCTATCCATAAATGAGCAACTGAAGACTTTTAGTTTAAGATTTAAATTGTATAGTTTACAGATTTTTGCAGTATTTTAATGATCCGAATCTACAGCATTATAATGAAAAGTTGTCAAAAGTCATGATGTTACATTAAAATGACATAGCGCACATTGCATTCAGCAATTCTGTAAGTTTCTGGGGATGTTGGTAGGCATCATATTTGATCGCATCCAAAACTGAGCAACAGTAGACTTATCGGAATGAATTTTTTTTATATTAATTCCATATTTGCAGTTCGCAAAGTGGAAATACTCAACATACATGTCATTCTATAAGTTTTGTTATCAAAATTTGTGTTTGCATACCGCATTCCTAAGATACGACTTTTCATATCATTAGCAAAAAAAGCATCCAAAGGCTTTCTGGAAAAGTTTCCAAATTTATCACTCGACAGACCTAATGGGAGAAGAATAACTACACACTATACCAAGACCAGATTTTTTTTTTTAAATCTGATTTACAAAATGTGCAATTCAAGATCATGGTTAGAAACCTCTCGAATCATGTTACCACAATCATCATGAAGGAGTAGAAAATCATAGAACACATATTAGGGAACGAATTAATAATATGAATCGATCCGCTGCAAACTGAGCGGGTGAAAACAAGGATCGGAGAGGGCAGAGCCAAACTGAATATCAAGCAAAATATGGGGATGTTTAAAAATAATGACGACGCAAGAAATAAATTAGAAAACATTTATTCAATTAATGTTTCTAATATCATTCTAACAGTTGGGTGTATTTTTGTTCTATTTATTCGTATACATAACCTATGTACACATGATATATAACCACGCCACTGACAATATATTCGCACTGGACAATATTTCTCGTACTCTGGTTTAATTGAAGCATTATTTCAGTTAACACTTATTTCCAATCGAACGAAATAATGAAATCTTGAAAAGTTTCGTTGACATACATGCATCACGCATTTTTTATATTCTTTTTCACACACACATCACAGACTACATTTACGCGGCCGCTTGGATACCGGTTTAATATATCACAAATAACAAAATAAATAGTAATATGCACTTCTTTAGATGATGAAAATTATTTTTTTATTGATCCCGCACGCACTTCGTAATGTCTTAACTCTGTTCATACGATCAAAAACTGACACATGGTTTGTACATATATATATGTTGAAGCGAAACACCGACTCGAGAACTTTATTTCAACGACATGGCACGCACGAGTGTTTACACCGGCGGCCATGTTGAAAAACTGTCACTTCGCGAAGCGGCGCTCGGGAAGCGAGGCGCTCGGCGCTGCCAACTCAATTTCGATTCCACAAAATTCCCTAGATTCGTGAAATTCTTTATTTTACTCAATTTCAATTAAATAAACTCTTTCTTATTGAAAATAATGATGCGGATTGTTAAAGAAACGTATTGTGGACAATTTGGTGAAAATTTCAGATTAAAATTATTTAAAAACTTAAGAAAACTTTTCTTTTATAGATCGAGTGTGCACAGTGCGCATGCGCGATGACCTACTTTCAGCAGGCACGTGCAAGAACGTGGCTTTCGGCAAATTAATGAATAAAATCAAATAAAAATAATAGAAAACAAAATCAAATAATGGAAGAAGACTTCAAAGGGATAAAAATCGATCCAAAATTCATTTTATTAAATTTTATTGAATTCTCGCACATGCGCAGTGTGACTGCAGCTCGACTCGGCCAATTGGGACCCACGCGGGGAAGTTAGCACACCAATCAGAGAATTTAGAGCGGGAGTCCCTGGTTCGAGATTAAGTCGCGCAGCGAATTGGAGTAAGGGACAAAGTCCAAGCGCATTATTATTATTATTTCCTTTGTTCGGGAGAGTATAAAAACCCGAGTGCAGAAGCTCCGGTAGCTTGTCTCATATCGAATCTCGCCACGCTAGGAGCTAGGAGCCAGTCACGTCTCGAATCCCTGAGAGCTCGACTCGCATGCCAAAACAAAAAGCCAGTCTTGCCTCCGGATCTCGCCGCGTGAACTCGCCATAAAATCGAGAATAAAGAAACATAGAATTTTCACTCATTTCAAAAATAGCTCTAAAAACAAAGAGTAAAATAACATCGCTATTATCCCACTCAGAATTCAAACAGAATAACACCTTTCCTCTCTCACGCTAAGAGGGCCGGGTTCATTCGATTTCGTTTGAACTCAAGATTCTTAGGTGAGAGTTTCCGATCTATCCAGGAGGGCCGGGACAGTTCGATTCCGTTCTGTCTCAAGATTCCTGGTAGATTTCCAATCCTTTTTCTATCCAAGAGGGCCGTGGCCGTTCGATTTCGTTCGGTCACAAGATTCTTGGGTAGAATTCCTACCTTTCCACGCCAGAAGGGCCAGGACAGTTCGGGTTCGTTCTGTCTTAAGATCTCTGGGTGGATTCTTTTCCATCTACAAACCATTGCTTTCTGAGTGGCGATTAAATTCATTAAAAATTATTAAAACCAAGCAAGTTTCTTTATTCTCAAGCTGGACAGTTCCAAATCAGCTATTATTTTTCAAATTGAACTAACAAAATTATTCAAAACGAGACAATTTCGAGTCATTTATCATTTTGAGCTAAATAAATTATTCAAAACAAATTTAACTCACTGAAAACAATTTATTTGAATTATATCGAGTCAAAAGAGTGAGATCGATCAGAAAAATCCACTCGAACAATTAATTTGGATTGTATAGAGTCAAAAAGTGAGTTTCTAAGAATTATAGCTCAATTATCAAATTATCAAATGATCGAATTATCAAACAAAATTAATTTATCAAGACCAGCGTTGGCGAGAGAATGATTGTTATATTGAAAAATTATTATTGCAAGCGAAACTATTAATTGTTATTATTCTAATAAAAGCGAGCGTAAATTCATGCGAAGTTTATGATAATTAATTCTGCGAAAATTATTCTTTTTACAAAGAAAAATACCGGAAATAAAATTTTACATGCGATTAAAATAAAGCGAGAAAAACTCAATTTCAAATAAAAAGCCTTTATTTTTGTAATTTGGTTTAAAACAATTAAAAATTGAATAAAACATTTGTCATTTCAATCTAATTTCATTTTACTTTTGTTTTTCCTTCATGCCCGCTCTTCTTTATTATCGAATTGCTCGAATCTTGGCGTGACGGTGTGCACAAGCACAAACGTACCGTTACAACTATTGGCGCCCGAACAGGGACGGGCATTGCGTAGGAAAAACAAGGGTTAGTAAATTCAGTAAATGAAAATTATTCGAAATCTCAAAATGGCTGATAATAAAGAACAAATTGATAACGCCACTGGCGATTCGGGATTTCAAAACCCAGAACATGAAATTCAATCAAACGATTTCACGACCACGTTGCCTCCACCCGGTGCGGGGGATATTTTCAATGAATCTAGAGCTAACTTTGGGGAAGATTTTGAAAATAAAATTGATGAGAATAAAGAAGAAAGATTAGAGGAATTCGGCACGCCGAAATCCGATCGAGTTAAAATCAACACTGTAGAAGTAAACAATCAGTTGCTAATTAATTTAATAGAATCAATCCAAGAGATGAAATCTCAAATGCAGTGCATGGCGAACGAAGCCGCGAAAAATAACCAGGCGTATCATGAATTAAAAACAGAGTTTTCAAGCAGATTAACAGTGATGGAAGCTAAAATTGCTAGTGACGTTCACAAGATTTACGAACCAATAAAACGTCATGTGACGGGCCTTACAAAAATCGTTCAAGAGAACGAGGCCAAAAGTGCCGTTGTAGAAGTAAACGTTGCTCAAATCCAACTCGACGTGAGTGCAATTAAAAAAAGGGTCGAAAATCTGGAAAATACGGACAAATTACACAGTCCAAATACAGAAAGCACCCGGATCCATCCACGATTGACAGACATTCCGGAAGAAAAGGAAAAAGATGAAGAGTCGGATGACGAAGAGCAGGAACATCGACAGAAACAAACCTTCCGAAACGAGACGGCGTCGTATCCAAATAAAATAAAAATTAAAGCTCCTACTTTTGATGGGTCTAGCAATAAGCGGCCGATAAAATTCATAAAAGAATTCAGGCATTATTGCGAGGTGACGAACCCAATGTTCACCGAAATGAAGTACCTGCTCAGCCAATCACTTGAGAAAGCCGCCAAGGAATGGTGGGAACTGGTCGAGGACCAGGTTAATAGTTTTGAAGACGTCGAAAAACGATTTACAAATCGATTTTGGAGTCACGACGTACAGCGTAAAGTGCGGAAAGACCTGGAATTCGGGAGATATCCCGAAAAACCAGGCAAATTAACTAAAGTCGAGTATGCAACTCGGACGTTTGGAGCGGCGCGAGATTTGATTCCGCCACCGAGCGACCCGGACATTGTTGCATCGCTTTCTCAGCACTTTACGGAGGAGATTAGAGCCACGATCATAAGTCGTGGGTTCGAAACCCTCGAGCAATTGATCGAGTTTCTGGAGAAACTCGATCAAAGTGGGCCTGTCAACACGGGAACTGAGGAAGGAAAGCCTCAAAATCAAAAACCAAATAATGACAGAAATGAGCAACGGCCATTCAAAATGCCTCCGCAAAACAACTGGAACAACAATGGTTACCAGAACAATAACCGTGGAAATTCAAACTGGCAACAGAACAACCGCCAGAATTGGAATCAAAGCAATGGAGGCTACCAAAATAATCGAGGTTACCATAACAATAATTGGAATCAGCAACAAAACAGGAGCTACAATCAGAGCTTCCAACAAAATTATAACCAGCGTCCGAACAACGGAAATTTCAATCGGAATAAACAAAATGGCGGGCAAAACAGAGGAAACAATCGCCCAAATTACAATCCTCCACAAAATCAAAATCAAAATTGGGGTTCGCCAAACCAAAATCGGGGACCACCTCAAAACAACGGGGGATATCGGCCACCTGCGAATAATAATACGCAGCAACCACCGATTCAAACGATTGAGGCGCAAATAGAACCTCAACCATCAACATCGAAAGCGGGAAACGCGTAGGCGTTGTACCCGCAATAAACAAAAACGATAATCGAGAAAACAAAAATGATATAAAAATGCGAGGTACAACGAAGAATCAAAAGAAAACTAACAAAAAGAGAATTATTAAAGAGAATTACCCGCACGATGCAGTAAAAATGGACCTCAGTCGCGATAAACAAATTCCAATAAATACAATTTTCACTGATACTAGAGAGTATTTGATGGGAGAGGAAATCAACGGTGAAGCAGTCCCGATAATTGAATGTCCAGAAATTTATGCAAAAATTGAAGGCATTCAGGTGACAGCTCTCGTTGACTCCGGATCGAAAGTGACTACGATTTCTGAAGAATTTTATCTCGAAAATCGAGAAATTTTGAAAAATTGTCCTCTTTTGCCTGTGGCGGGAGTCACGGTGAAAGGTGCCATTAAAGGCAAAATGACAAAAATTAAACATCAAATTATGGCTGTAACTCAAATTGGCAAAATAAAAACGTTTATCAAATATCTAATTATTCCTGGCTTAATAAGAGACGTATTGTTGGGAGTAGATTCACTCCAACCGTTAAAAAGTTTAATTGATCTGGGAGAGATGAGTCTCCAAGTGAAATATAATGATGTAACTGAGATCATTCCCACAGTGGGATCATTTGAAAAAGAAAAATTGATTGAAAAAGAAATAAAAGAAAAAATTAGGGAAAATTTAGAAACAGTTTTGATTGAAAAAGTTATTGAAGAAGTAATTGATAATGATGAAGTTGAAGTTAGAAAGGGAGAAAATGAAGTTAATGTTTTGGGAGCAATTAAAAAAATTGAAAAAGTTATTAAAGTGGGAGAAAGTGTTATTGAAGTGGGAGAAAAAGTTATTGAAGAAGTTATGGATGAGAATAATGTTATTGATGAAGAAGTTGAAAAAGTAGAAATAGAAGTAATTGAAATTGATGTTGAGAAAAATGTTAATGAAGAGGAAAATGTTGAAAGTGAAGAAAATGTTGAAGATGAAGTTATTGAAAAAGCAGAAGAAGTAGAAAGGAATGTTGTTAACTGGGGGGCAATCAAAACTGTACAAATTGAAAAGAAAAATGAAGAATTAAGGGGAGAATCAAATGATAAAATCAAAAGTCGAGTGAAAATTATTAAGCCAATGCCAAAATTAAAAACAATTGAAATTATTAGTGAGAAAAATGTTCAGCCAATTCAAAATTTGATTTTTAATGATAAAAATGATGATGATCATATTACAATCGAAGAAATTAATGAAATCGTAGATCAAACCGGACTCCCTGAATATCAAAAAGAAATTCACAAACAGGTGCTTTGGAATAGACGGAACGTCTTTCGCAAAGACACTGGTAGAATTTCCGTTTATGAGCATCAATTGAATATTACATCGGAAAAACCGATAGTAGCTCATGCGTACGAGGTACCATTAATGCATCGTGAAAAAGTTGACAAAGAAATTGAAAAATTATTAGATTATGGTATTATCCAGAGATCCAGTAGCCCATGGATCAATCCGATCATCCCAGTTATAAAAAAAGACGGTTCAGTTAGATTATGTCTTGACGCCCGAAAATTGAATCAAGTTATGGAGGACGACCACGAGTCTGTCCCAAATATCGAAGAAGTTTTTCAAAAATGTCATTCCGCGAAAGTAATGACAACACTTGATTTAACTAACAGTTTTTGGCAAATACCATTACATCCAGATTCTATGAAGTTTACGGCATTTCGATATCGCGGTAAAGTTTACGAGTTTACAGTAACTCCTTTTGGTCTAAAAACAAGCACTGCCGCTTTATTAAGAGGTTTAGATATTGTTCTTCATGGTCTCGGTGACCACGTAATCAATTTTGTAGACGATTTGCTTTGTATTTCAACTAGTTTCGAAGAACACATGCAGCATTTAGATGAATTGCTTGAACGATTAGAAAATCACGGGATGACAATTAAATTAGAGAAAGCTAAATTTTTCAGGAAAGAAGTAGAATTTTTGGGACATATTTTAACAACAGAAGGGATTAAACCACAACCTGAAAAAATTAAGGCAATTCATGACTTTCCAGCTCCGCGAAATTTGAAGCAATTAAGGGGTTTCCTTGGTCTAATAAATTATTATACGAAATTTACGAGAAATCATGCCGAGGAAACAATTCCTCTATTAAAATTGTTGAAAAAAGAAACTAAATGGCATTGGGGTGAGAACGAAAAAATTGCTTTCCAAAGAGTTAAAGATTTGTTCGTAAATAACGTGCTATTGAAACATCCTGATCCGAAAAAAGAGTACATTTTGCAGACAGACGCGAGTAATTATGCTTTGGGGGGCACTCTGGCTCAAAAAGATGAAAATGGAGATTTAGGGGTGATAATGTTCGCGAGTAGAACTCTTAAAGGGCCAGAGCTAGCTTACACAACAACAGAAAAAGAATTACTAGCAATCGTATGGTCTCTAAAAAAATTGAGAACGTATTTATTGGGAGCTAAAATTCGAGTCATAACCGATCATCAAGCTATAACTTTCTTGAAAAATAGTCAATTGCTGAGTGAAAGATTAACGAGATGGATCCTAGCAATCCAGGATTACAACATCAATTTTGAATATTGTCCTGGAGCTAGAAACGTTGTTGCAGACGTTTTAAGTCGTTTAAATCCACCTGATACGGGGGGCAGAAAAGGCAGAGAATTAATAATAAATACAATGCTGGCATCAAAACCTTCGAAAGAACTAGAGTCAATGATTAAAAATATCGATGAGTTTCAAACTAGAGACAATAAAATTCGCGAAATGAAGGAAAGGGTTGAAAATGAAGAAAACGACAAATTTCAGATCAAAAATAACATTTTATTAAAATCAACCAATCAAAATTCGTACAAAGTCGTATTGCCAAAAGAAGTTTTCCATCGCTTAGTATCTGAAACACATCAAATGTACGGTCACATTGGGGCTAAAAAAGTTTGGAAAATAATTGATGAAGATTTTACTTACCCAAAAATGTACCATTCAGTTAGACAAATTCTCTCTTTTTGTGATTCGTGTCAAAGGAACAAAGTTCCAAACCAGCATTCGTATGCCGCACAGCAAAATATCATTCCAGAAGGACCTGGAGATATTGTGTCAATCGATTTTTTCGGTCCTTTGCCAGCCTCTCAAGGTGGAATGAAACATATTCTAGTAACAATCGATGCCTTTTCTAAATTCGTAGTTTTGTATCCCTTAAAAGCCGCAACTGCTCCAGCGACAATAAACAAAATTTTCAATCATTATATTCCAGAATTTGGCAAACCCAGGAAATTACAGTTCGATCACGGTACTCAATTTACATCGCGTTTATGGCTCAGTAAATTAGCAAGTGAGGGTATTCAACCTGTTTTCTCGTCAATCAGACATCCTCAGGGGAACATCGTGGAAAGAGTAAATCGCGAAATCGGTAGATTCTTTAGAACATTCTTAACAGACAAACACACCGATTGGGTAAAATGGGTCAAAGTAATAGAAGACTGTATGAACGAAACGTATCATGAGACAACCGAAATGACTCCACTTGAAATTCAGAAAAATCAAAAACCTCAAAGAATCTGGAAAAATTGGTTAAAAATCGATAAAAACGAAAATTTAGATAATGAACAAGAAATTGATGCCAGATTAATGCTTGCAAGAAGTCGAATACAGAGAAAAGGCCGAAAAAGAGCCGAAAAATTTGATCAAAAACATAAATTGATTCAATTTCAGGTAGGAGATTTAGTACTCGCAAAAGCGTGCAACGTAAGCGACCCAATCCATAAAAAAATGGCCAAATTTTTCTCGATCTACGAGGGGCCTTATAGGATCAAAAAACAGATAGCAGCCGCAACTTATATTTTAGAAAATCCTGAAAACGGCATTGAAAGAGGGATGTATCATGTGGCCAATTTGAAAAAATACAAAAATAAAGCCGAAAACGACAACAACAATCAGGATTTGGAAGATTAATGAAAACGAATAAACTACCTTTTATTTACAAAAGAATAACAAACAAATTCGATAAAAAGTAAAAATTTTTATTATCAAATAATAATTAATTCAATAGAATCGAAATTACGATTATCTCTCCTTACATGGCTATTTTGAGCTCAAATCGCTATCAATTTTATAGAAAACACGAAAATCACAAGAAAAAAATTATAAAGTCGAAAACAAAAGAAAAAATAAATATAGTTATAAGTCATGAAACTGAACTGACGAGACAGTGAAAAATTATTAAAAAGATTTTGTTCAAATTACTCCAAATAGTTTGGGAATAGTATAAGACAATTAATGACGTTATTTATTTAATTTGGGAAAAGAATTTTCTAAGAGAAAAATCGGAAAAACAGTAAAAATGATCATAATAGCAAAATTCACCTTGTTGCACAAATTTTACGAGAAAACAATAAGGAAGAATTAATCTCATGAGGAAAACCCTAGAAGTCTATTAAAAGTTTCAAAAGTCAAAAATCTGACAGAAAATCATCTAATTTTTACATTTATTTACTCAAAATATGCATAATTATGCTCAAAACAATAAATACTATCAAAAAACACATTTATTTAATCTAAATTAACGATCAAAACAAGAGAAAACAAAGTTTATTTCATCGGGCCAAAATATCACTAAATGTAGTTCCTGTGTTCGCCACTGTCGCTGGTGTCAACTAGCGATCCCGTATTTTACTTGCGAGTCTACCCATCTAGGGAAAATTTCCATACCCCTTTGTAAAAATTTCAAACGATTTTCGATTTTTTCGGACGAATAAAGTGGAAAATAAACGAAAAAAGGTAATAATTTGCTGTAAAAAGTTATTAAAAACATTTAATTAAATAATTAGAGCAGATTTGAACCAAAATTACATTATTTAAAAGCGAAATATGGATGCATCGACCCAAACAACCGGAGCCTATGCCAAAGTGCATTTTGGTATGCAGACCGGCAAACAGGGCACATGGGAAAAATTGGACGAGTCCAGACCCATAGAAGAGGTCACAAGGTTTGACGCAATGAAAAAACCATCGAGTATGGGTAAAAATGGGAAACAATCGACGGGGACCATGACTGCGTCTCCAAAAAACAAGGGGACGCAAGTCTTTATGTGGCGGCTCATCCCCATTGATATCGACGGTAGCCGAAATTTGAATCGGCAGAAACTTGAACAATTTGTTGAATTTTTCAAAAAAATTGACCAAGTTCCTCACAAATTTGCAATTCCTAAGCTCCTGTCGCCCATCCGAGACCCATTAAACAACACTCATTTCAAATTGCCGATGCCAACGGAAGAGTGGACACGAAGAAAGAGGGAAGAAGAGAAACAAGAACGAGAGAAATATAGAAGAGAAATCGAGAACAATGGGAAACAATGGACAGAGTGGAAAATTGGAGAGTTTCATTGGGAAGACAAAGAAAATGAAGAACGCGAAGAAATAAAACAAAACAAGAGGAAGAGAGAAGAAGACGTAGAAATAAAGAAAGAAGAGGAAGATTTAAAAAAGAAGAAAAGCAACGGGGAAAGCAAAGAACTAACAATCAAAAACAAAGACTTAGAAACATTGGACGGAAATAGATGGCTAAATGACGAAGTCATCAACGAATATTTTGATTTGATCACCAGAAAAAATCCGAATACTTTCGCCTTTAATACATTTTTTTTTACACGATTGTTATCTGGGGGATTTCCGGCAGTCCAACGATGGACAAGAAAAATCAATATTTTCGAGTTTGAGCTTGTCCTCGTTCCGTTGCATCTAGGAGCACATTGGTGCCTAGCAACGATTGATCTCAGGAAAAATGAGATTAAATATTTTGATAGTTTAAAGGGGAATAATCGCGAGTATCCGGACATCATTCTCCAATATTTAATGGCTGAAGCGGCTCATAAAAAGAGCCATTCGATCCAAAAGAGTGGACAGTAGTAATAAAACGAGACATTCCGAAACAATCAAATAATTTTGATTGTGGAGTTTTTGTTTGCTTTTTTGCCGAGTATGAGGCCGCGGGACGTGAGATTGATTTTTGCCACAAGGACATGGCGGCCAAGCGTCTCCAAATAAAAAAATGCCTAATCGAAGGAAAAATAGAATAAGGACTTCGAATAAGTTTCTTCAACAAAATTATTTATTAAAAAGTACAAAGTTTATTATTGTTATTTTTGGTTACGAACCAAACAATATATTTTTGTAGACAAAACAAAGAATCAAATGAATATTTCTCATAAAATGAACAAACATTGTTAAATCGAAAAACAAATGAATAAACATTGTTATTATTTTTGTTACAAACGAAGTTTCCGGTGTTTTTCTTTCTGCGCGCAATCTGAAAATATAAAAAAAAAAAAAAGGGGGTTATTATTGTTGTTATTCTTATAAATGAATGATAAAAATGAAACACAAAAAGCGATACTTACCTCGAGAATTGAGGGGGAGAAAGAAGCGATATTTGTTTAAAGGGGATAAAATGTAAAATAAAAATAAAAAAATGCGAAAAATAACAAAATGAAGAGGGCAGCACTTGTAAAAAATAGTAGGGATTGAAAAATGTAATTTCCCTTTCCCTTAACCATCAACTCGACTCATCACGGGCCACCAGAGGGCAGCACCATCGAGCGAGGAGTGGGGGACATCGCAACGGTATAAAAGCCTCCGAGCGGAGCAGCGATCCTTCAGTCCACATCGAGACGAGCTACAAGCAACACCTCGAGTCGAACCTTCTACCAGCTCACACCCAATTGCCAAAACCATCTCAAAATGAGAATCGAACAAGTCATTCCGGGAGTTCCAACACCTTCTCCATGGCCAGCGACTTGGGAGGGCGTTCATGAGGTCAAAATCTTGGAATTTCTTAATCCAACCAACTTTTCGTATACAACTCCTTCAAAATTTGAAGAGCTGCGTACTTTCGAAGAAAAATTATTCATCGAACTCACAAATGGAAGACACGATCAAAGGGTGTCTCTAAAAACAGATCGAATGTACGCTGTTATAAATGGTGACCGTGCCTGTCGTGGGAGATTGACCAACGTCGAGGATGAAGAAGCTACCTTGATGCTAATTGACCGAGGGATGACGCTCATGCATCCCGTTGATGAACTTCATAATTTACCACATCAATATGCCAGCGTGCCACCTTTCTGTACAAAGGCATACATCACCAACATTAAACCGTACATTGGGGATCGATGGGATATGGTTTGCAGCCTTCACTATCAACGAAAGCTAGTCAATCAAAGGGCAAAAGTCAATATCCTCAGGGATCATCCAACCCTAGATGGACATGAGGTCGATCTTTTTATCACTCCACACTACGTCAACCTGCGGGAAAGCCTCATTCAACGTGGATACGCTACAGAAGGCGAATATGCATTTTCGCTTCGAGATGACATCAAATGTGCAACACCAGAAGAAATACAAAGACTGGTAAATGGAGAGCAACGGCAGGAACCTTTCGATCCAATCGAGGCTGAGCTGAGGCAATTAGAACATCTGCAATTTATGGACTTGGAGGAAGAGCAGGAGAGAGAGATCGATTTTTGGAGCGACTAATCACCATCGAGAAACTCCGCTGAAAAACAACATCGCTGTCATCAAGAGCCAAAACGAAAAACATCAAGGTCATCGAGCCTGCAAAACTGCAAATCATCATCATCATCTTCAGAAGATCATCGCCCTGTCCTCCCACTATCCCAAATCAAATTTCATTTTTTTTATTATTTTCTGTTGAGAACAAAAATCAATTTAGAGTCTCAAAATTTCTTTTTGTTCTGGGGGGCGTTGAAGCGAAACACCGACTCGAGAACTTTATTTCAACGACATGGCACGCACGAGTGTTTACACCGGCGGCCATGTTGAAAAACTGTCACTTCGCGAAGCGGCGCTCGGGAAGCGAGGCGCTCGGCGCTGCCAACTCAATTTCGATTCCACAAAATTCCCTAGATTCGTGAAATTCTTTATTTTACTCAATTTCAATTAAATAAACTCTTTCTTATTGAAAATAATGATGCGGATTGTTAAAGAAACGTATTGTGGACAATTTGGTGAAAATTTCAGATTAAAATTATTTAAAAACTTAAGAAAACTTTTCTTTTATAGATCGAGTGTGCACAGTGCGCATGCGCGATGACCTACTTTCAGCAGGCACGTGCAAGAACGTGGCTTTCGGCAAATTAATGAATAAAATCAAATAAAAATAATAGAAAACAAAATCAAATAATGGAAGAAGACTTCAAAGGGATAAAAATCGATCCAAAATTCATTTTATTAAATTTTATTGAATTCTCGCACATGCGCAGTGTGACTGCAGCTCGACTCGGCCAATTGGGACCCACGCGGGGGAGTTAGCACACCAATCAGAGAATTTAGAGCGGGAGTCCCTGGTTCGAGATTAAGTCGCGCAGCGAATTGGAGTAAGGGACAAAGTCCAAGCGCATTATTATTATTATTTCCTTTGTTCGGGAGAGTATAAAAACCCGAGTGCAGAAGCTCCGGTAGCTTGTCTCATATCGAATCTCGCCACGCTAGGAGCTAGGAGCCAGTCACGTCTCGAATCCCTGAGAGCTCGACTCGCATGCCAAAACAAAAAGCCAGTCTTGCCTCCGGATCTCGCCGCGTGAACTCGCCATAAAATCGAGAATAAAGAAACATAGAATTTTCACTCATTTCAAAAATAGCTCTAAAAACAAAGAGTAAAATAACATCGCTATTATCCCACTCAGAATTCAAACAGAATAATACCTTTCCTCTCTCACGCTAAGAGGGCCGGGTTCATTCGATTTCGTTTGAACTCAAGATTCTTAGGTGAGAGTTTCCGATCTATCCAGGAGGGCCGGGACAGTTCGATTCCGTTCTGTCTCAAGATTCCTGGTAGATTTCCAATCCTTTTTCTATCCAAGAGGGCCGTGGCCGTTCGATTTCGTTCGGTCACAAGATTCTTGGGTAGAATTCCTACCTTTCCACGCCAGAAGGGCCGGGACAGTTCGGGTTCGTTCTGTCTTAAGATCTCTGGGTGGATTCTTTTCCATCTACAAACCATTGCTTTCTGAGTGGCGATTAAATTCATTAAAAATTATTAAAACCAAGCAAGTTTCTTTATTCTCAAGCTGGACAGTTCCAAATCAGCTATTATTTTTCAAATTGAACTAACAAAATTATTCAAAACGAGACAATTTCGAGTCATTTATCATTTTGAGCTAAATAAATTATTCAAAACAAATTTAACTCACTGAAAACAATTTATTTGAATTATATCGAGTCAAAAGAGTGAGATCGATCAGAAAAATCCACTCGAACAATTAATTTGGATTGTATAGAGTCAAAAAGTGAGTTTCTAAGAATTATAGCTCAATTATCAAATTATCAAATGATCGAATTATCAAACAAAATTAATTTATCAAGACCAGCGTTGGCGAGAGAATGATTGTTATATTGAAAAATTATTATTGCAAGCGAAACTATTAATTGTTATTATTCTAATAAAAGCGAGCGTAAATTCATGCGAAGTTTATGATAATTAATTCTGCGAAAATTATTCTTTTTACAAAGAAAAATACCGGAAATAAAATTTTACATGCGATTAAAATAAAGCGAGAAAAACTCAATTTCAAATAAAAAGCCTTTATTTTTGTAATTTGGTTTAAAACAATTAAAAATTGAATAAAACATTTGTCATTTCAATCTAATTTCATTTTACTTTTGTTTTTCCTTCATGCCCGCTCTTCTTTATTATCGAATTGCTCGAATCTTGGCGTGACGGTGTGCACAAGCACAAACGTACCGTTACAATGTATATCGATCGAATTTATGACTGCTGTTACCAGCTGTGCTGCGCCGTGTGCTACGTTCTGAAGGTGACGTCAGATTTCCAATCATCAACAACTAATTTCAACAACCAATCACAACGTCTAAAAATGGATGTCGTCAGATCCAACGAATCAGAAACTCGAGAGCATCAAAGTGCCTTTGATGGTGTTTATAAATACAGACGCATAAATTCTTGAATGTGTTGGTAACTTTTAATTACAACACCGATCATGCTGATTTAGGGCGGAATCGAAAGAGAATTACTCAATTGGCTTAAACTTCAATTTTCAAGTTGCTAAATGGCTCCTGAGCTTCGAAATTCAATAAAATCACATGCCAATTTTACCCCCACCACCGCGAATCGTTTTATTCAGAGAAAGTATAGACTCGGCGAGAGCCTCGGGCCAGCAGACGACAGGGCTGTCAATGTACTTGTCCCGAGACTCTACCGAGTCTCTTGATTACACTACGAAAAATTGAATGGCTAGTTCCATACGTCACCGTGGCAGATAAACGGAAAATTCAACTGTTGAAATTCATCGCCAAAGATACTCCAATTCCAATGAGTTTTCGTACGTGGGAATTGTATGAATATCCAATGTTACCTGCGACATCGAAACACGTGTGGTCTGTCAAGACATCCACACAGCTGGAAAAACCTCGATATGTGATCCTGGCGTTCCAAACAGGACGAAAGAGCGTTAAAAGGCAAAATGCGAGCAATTTTGATCATTGCAATGTTACCGATGTAAAATTATACTTAAATTCACAATGTTATCCCTATGGTAACATGAATTTGAATATACCGCAAAATCAGTATGCAGTACTATACGATATGTATACAAACTTTCAACCGATGTACTACAATAAGGAGGCCGAACCGTGGCTTACAAAAACGGATTTTCTCAAATATGCTCCTCTCATTGTGGTTGACTGCTCGAAGCAGAACGATTCTCTCAAGTCTGGGCCTGTTGATGTACGCCTTGAATTTGAAACAAGCACAAATATTCATGCTCAAACATGCGCATACTGTCTCATTCTACACGATCGCATCGTTGAATACAATCCTGTGAGTGGTGGGGTGAAAAAATTGGTATAAAGTCATGGTGATGATTTTACTAATCGTCAGTCGAGATGGACTTTATCGTTGATCTCCAGGGTTTTAAGGGCTCACGCAATGAATTTATCCCGAAAGAAATATCAATTATTCGAGCCAACGACAAAATTTATAAACCTCTAACGCTGTTCATCAAATCACCATGTACTTGGGACGCGCTACCCAGTCGATAGAAAATAACAAACAAATGGTTGGAACGAAATGTTCTCGGGATTTTATGGGACTATGAGGGTCTACCATACAAAACAGCGAAAATAATCATTCAAACAATCTTACAACGAGCTCGTGCTATATACGTGAAAGGGAGCGAAAAGTCTTTGTGGCTGAAGAATTTCTTGGATCTGTCATCGGAAATTATCAATATGGAGACTCTGGACTGCCCATCGTTGCAGAAGTTGCCGAAAAGTCGCCTCGATTGTCCTCACCATCACCATAACAATCCGAAATACAATTGTGCGAATGCGAATGTGAAATCGCTCAGAAGTTGGTTGTATGTATATCTAGCATTGTGTGAACGAGGGATTTTCAAATAAACAAGACATTTCTACGATGAGACTTTTTCCATATTTTTATTGCAATCCCTCCTCCTCCTCCTCCTCCTCCTCCTCCTCCAATTAGTCTACAATATTTCATATTATTATTACTATTATTAGTATGATTTTTCAATAATGATCACAATTATACATTTTTTTCTCTTCACGAAGATTTTGGAATATGTTTGAACAAAATTTTACTCCACTTGTCGGCAAACGTTTCCATGTAGAGTTCTCTCGCTTGAGCCGCCTCCAACAGCTTTTTGAATTCATCCTCGTCTTAGTCGAAAGCCTCGGAAAGTCTCCCCGGTAGAAAAACCATGAATTGACCTCCGATGTTGGCGATGTATCGTTTTCCAAATTTCGTTTTCACCGATCGAATATGATGAATTGGATGATCAGTCCCGACCTCAAGTTCAATCAGCTTCTTCGTTGGTATGTTGTTTTCCAGCGTGGCAACTTTGTTCAAAGATGTAAACTCCATTTTTGAAGAGTGATTTTTTTTCTCGTCTGCTCTCGAACTAATGCAGCAGCTGACTGCCGACGACGTTGCTCTCGATTTCTCTTGAATTTTTAGGGTTATTCCCCCTCTACCTCATGCATGTCCTCCCTCTCCCGACATTTTCTACAATTTTTCCGTAGAGGGGCCGGAGCATCAATGTGATCTTCCATCGAAGACGTATTCCAATGATCATGGCATCGACGCAACGATTGAACTTCAACGTCGGATTTGTAGTAATATGGAAAACGCTCCCACAAAACATCCGTAAAGTCACTGAAATATTTCTTGAACGTTGATGGTGATATAATGAGGAGTTCTTCCGCCGTCATTTCACGAGGGCTCCGTATACAATAAATTGCATAAATATTCACTAGTTGTTCCATGATCCAACATTTTTCACACTCTCGACGTATTGGTCCTAGAGCATCAATATGAGTCGACATCCACGGTGGATTAAAATGATCGTGACAATATTGATAAGACTGAACTTCACTATCACTCTTCAAATGTTCAGGTAATCGATCCCATAGCAATGGAATGAATTTACCATAATATTTTATGAGCAGAATCTTAGGAATTGATTCGAGTTCATTTTTAGTCAGCATCCAATGTTCTTTCAACGGATGGATCGCATACATACTCGCACATCTATCCATCTTGAGAATACTTTTCATACTGAAGTCTTGAAAAAAAAAAAAACAACAAAATGTCGAAAAAAAATCTTGAGATCTCTTATAGAATTATTGTAGAATAATTTTGCTGCAGACCCTTCCCTATCCGGCCCGCACATGAGCGATGACGAATCAATGGCATTTCAAACTGAATGTTTACATCTCGACATACACCCAGAGTTCAAAACTCTTAGAGAATATTTTTTCTCGTTCACTCCGTCTCTCTCATGCTTTTGCTCTCTACGGTCATTATATCTCTCTCACACCTCTCTCTCCAACGGCAGACCCTTCGTTATGCCCCCCCCCCCCTCCCCTCCCTTATCTGCATCCGAGGCGAAGACAAATCCGTAACGCACTGGTCATAAATTAACACGATTTTTCTCATTCCATCTCTCTCGCACTCACCATCGGCTCTATCTCTCCTTCTTTTTCAAGGCCCGCGAGAATGTGTGCGACACACACACGGCCCTACGGCGCGCGGCTTCCCCCTTCGCTGCCCCCCTCTGGCCCTGGCGCTTCCCCGCACACCGCTCCCGCCTCGCCGCCATTTGAGCCAGAACCGGCGTAGCCTTACTACTTACAGCGAATACTTCCAAACTTTGATATTTCTGTGTACCAGCATGTGTACCAATCATTCAAATCATTTACTCCAACCGTATCATGTAATCTAGAAAATTCATCACAAAAGTCTGCCGCTTTCCTAAATACTTCAATTTTCCTTTTTCTACTCTATTCTGAGTTTTTGAATTTCTAAATTGATTTCTGAATTGTCCTGAAATGGTTTTCCTCCAAAACCAATGCAGGTACCTTAAACGTCTTTGAATTCTGTTGCTTTGTTGAATTAAATTCGCTTAGTTTTTTTTGCTGCTTTGAGTTCTGGTATAATAAATGTTAGAAGTTTTCGGGTACTTTTTTTCAGCAACTATCAAACTGTGGATAATTGGACTTCAGCGGCCACTTGCAAACTTTGGAAATATATTTCATTGGGAGCACATTTTGGATGAGATGAAATCTCTAGATTCAGAATGCAAAAGCGACATTTAAAGTGGGCAAATCTGTTGGATTTTTCGCGTTCTTTCATTTGAATTTTGAAGAAAAGGGATAAATAAAATCTGTTCTATTAAGGAAATCTTTACGTCAGTTCTTTCTTCGTTCAAAGACTTGGAAAAAATTGCCAAAGGCCAAGGACAGACCGGTGACGAAATATTTCCAGTATAATTTTGACGAAAAATAGATCTTTTGTCGCGGAAACCAACGTTATGAGCCGAAAATCACATCTCGGCCCCCAACCCGCTTTCTACCATTCTCTTGGGTTCCCAATAAGCATAGCATATTAGAGTAGAACAAAAAAAATAGCCTAAGTCCATGGACAGACCTGTGACGGAATATTGTTTGTACAATGTTGACGAGAAATTTGTTGTTTTTCGTGGAAACCAACGTTATAGGCCGAAAAACATATTACGGCCCACAACACGCATTTCTTCATGCTCTTGGGTTCCCAATAGACAAAACATATTAGAAGACAAGGAGAAAAATCACCAAAGTCCAAGACCAAAACAGTGCCTAAATATTTTCACTACAATTTTGAAGAAAAATTGGTCTTTTACGTGGAAACCAACATTATAAACCGAAATTAATTTCTCGGGCCTCATCCCGGATTCCTCCATGCTGTTGAGTTCCTAATAGGCATAACATATTAGAGTATAAGAGAAAAAATCGCCGAAGTTCAAGAGCAGACTTGTGACGAAATATTTTCACTACAATTTTTACGAAAAATTGGTCTTTTATGGTGGAAACCAACTTTATAAGCCGAACATCATACCTAGGGAAAATAAGATTGGGAAAAGTACATTGATGGTCCCTTATTTGCTGATAATTTCATGCAAAAGATTATCCCATAAAAATGTTCGTATGAGAATGGAATCTATAAAAATGTACTAAGCAAATAATTCATAGAAATTTATACTAAAATCCTATAACCGTCATAACATAAATGAGGAACATTTGAGAAAAAAGGCGTGATATTAAACCATGAACTTCCCCTAGGGAAAAAAAGGTTGGGACAAGTACATTCATGGTCTCTTGTTTCTGGATGACATAGAAAAAAGATTTAGAACCAGGAAAAAAATTCTATAAAAATAATAAACGAAAAATTGAAAAGTTCAAAAAAATTCAACAAAAATAAAAAACAATCGAAAAAATTCTGTAAAGAAAAATAAAAACATTTCAAAAAAATTCATAAATATTGAAGACATTGAAAAATGTACTATCCAAGTTACATGTAGTATAAAAATGTATGATATTAATTGGAGGCCAAGTTTTTATTGATAATTTGGAATATGTATCCAACAAATTGAAAACTTTAATGAAATTCATGATAATTATTTTCACAAAAAAAGTTAATGAAAAAAAAGTCATAACGGAAGTTACGTGCAGTACTAAAATGTATTATATCAATTCGAGGTCAAGTATTTATCAGTTATTCGAAATATAATCTCCGGCGACAAATGAGCGTTGAGAATCCTTGTCGGGCTCACAACGTTTTATCAAAATTATTAAAAAATTAATCGAAATAAAATCATTAAAAATTCACATGAAAGTCATTCGTTACTTCAACAAGGTACACACTTTAAAGAATCGATTCCCCTCCGACTTCAAGGATCCCCTGGTATTATTCACAACATTCAACTTCGATTGGATCGGTACAAATTATGTTCAAATACGTCTTAAACGTACTTGTCCGGCCCATCACTTTTTATTCAAATTGCTCATTCGAAAACAAATCAAAAACGAAGTTAATGCACGTGATAATATTAAGGAACAGTAATTCCCGAGAAAATAATTTTCCTTCGAATCGCTCTTGTCAAAATGAAACGAAAATGAAAGATGAAGTTGATTAATCTATTTATATTAAATGGAGTCATAATTCACAACAAAATCATTTTTCTCCAAATTCCAGGAATCCACGTGTCGTACTCGACTAGTGATATTTATCAAAATGTGTACGTGACTATAGAAAAAAAACATAGCATGGCTGAGTAGGTTCGAAAATTTCTAGTAATGCGCCTGATTATTTCTCATTTTCATTGGTTCACTGAAGAAAATGAGAAGTGGATATTGCTATACGAACTTGCGAACAATCAAGTTCAAATTAATTGGAGATCTTATTTTTATTTCTATCCATTTTATTATATTTGTCATTATAGAACAGCCCTGATTTGTTTTCGAATGAGCAATTTGAATAAAAAGTGTTGGGCCGGACAAGTACGTTTAAGACGTATTTGAACATAATTTGTACCGATCCAATCGATGTTGAATGTTGTGAATAATACCAGGGGATCCTGAAAGTCGGAGGCGAACCGATTCTTTAAAGCGTGTACCTTGTTGAAGTAACGACTAACTTTCATGTGAATTTTTAATGATTTTATTTCCATTAATTTTTTAGTAATTTTGATAAAACGTTGTGAGCCCGACAAGGATTCTCAACGCTCATTTGTCGCCGGAGATGATATTTCGAATAACTGATAAATACTTGACCTCGAATTGATATAATACATTTTAGTACTGCACGTAACTTCCGTTATGACTTTTTTTTCATTAACTTTTTTCTTGAAAATAATTATCATGAGTTTCAATTAAAGTTTCCGATTTTTTCAATAAATATTCCAAATTATCAATAAAAACTTGGCCTCTAATTGATATCAGACATTTTTATACTGCATGTAACTTGGATAGTACATTTTTCAGTTTGTTCAATATTTATGAATTTTTTTGAATAATAACATAACAGACGATAACAGACGGTATACAAGAAAACATTGAGGACTATCAGAAACTTTCTCATCGGCGATTGGTCGAGACGGATAGATTCTCACCGGTGATTTGGTTATGATGGGCATCAAGAAGCCCTTGTATGTATCGGTCTGAACCCATATACGGATACGTCAGCTGCGTAAATGTGTTGGTACTTTTTGCATAATCTTGAGCCCGTGCAAAGTTTTTTCTCAGCAATTACGCCACCGATCATGCTGATTTTGGGCGCAATCGAAAGAGAATTTTTTAATTAGCTGAAAGTTCAATTTTCAAATTGCGACACAACTCCTGAGCTTCGCAATTCAAGAAAATGACATGTCGGTTTTACCCCCACCACCGCGAATCGTTTTATTCAGAGATAATATAGTCTTGGCGAGAGCCTCGGGCCAGCAGACGACACGGCTGTCAATGTACTTGTCCCGAGACTCTGCCGAGTCTCTCGATTTTTCGTCAAAATTGTACTGAAAATATTTCGTCACCTGTCTGTCCTTGGCCTTTGGCGATTTTTTCCAAGTCTTCATACCAAGAAAGAACTGATGTAAAGATTTCCTTAATAGAACAGATTTTATTTATCCCTTTTCTTCAAAATTTAAATGAAAAATAGATCAAATTCAAGACTCGAAAAATCCAACAGATTTGCCCACTTCAAATGTCGCTTTTGCATTCTGAATCTAGAGATTTCATTTCATCCAAAACGTGCCCTCAATGAAATATATTTTCAAAGTTTGCAAGTGGCCGCTGAGGTTCACAGTTTAATAGTTGCTGAAAAAAAGCACCCGAAAACTTCTAACATTTATTATGCCAGAACTCAAAGCAGCAAAAAAAATTAAGCGAACTTAATTCAACAAAGCAACAGAATTCAAAGACGTTTAAGGTACCTGCATTGGTTTTGGAGGAAAACCTATTCAGGACAATTCAGAAATTAATTTAGAAATTCGAAAACTCACAATGGAGTAGAAAAAGGAAAATTGAAATATCTAGAAAAGCGGAAGACTTTTGTGATGAATTTTCTAGATTACATGATACGGTTGGAGTAAATGATTTGAATGATTGGCACACACGCTGCAACACAGAAATATCAAAGTTTGGAAGTATTCGCTGTATACCAGTCATACACACTTCAATACTATTTGAAAAGGAACACTTAAAAACTTGCCGAACCAAGTTCCTTTACATATTACCATAACCAAAGATAAGTGGTGATCCGTTGCATATATATTTATCCACAGAAATTTCAGAGTTCGCAGGTATCTGCTGCGGTTCAATGTATCTGCGCAATGAGCTTCGAAGACAGCAATTTCAAATCTATCCATAAATGAGCAACTGAAGACTTTTATAATCAATTTTTTACTTCATATAGATGTTACAGTTAGAGTCAAAATGTAAAATGAATGGCACGGTATTTAAATTGTATAGTTTACAGATTTTTGCAGTATTTTAATGATCCGAATCTACAGCATTATAATGAAAAGTTGTCAAAAGTCATGATGTTACATTAAAATGACATAGCGCACATTGCATTCAGCAATTCTGTAAGTTTCTGGGGATGTTGGTAGGCATCATATTTGATCGCATCCAAAACTGAGCAACAGTAGACTTATCGGAATGAATTTTTTTTATAATAATTCCATATTTGTAGTTTGCAAAGTGGAAATACTCAACATACATGTCATTCTATAAGTTTTGTTATCAAAATTTGTGTTTGCATACCGCATTCCTAAGATACGACTTTTCATATCATTAGCAAAAAAAGCAACCAAAGGCTTTCTGGAAAAGTTTCCAAATTTATCACTCGACAGACCTAATGGGAAAAGAATAACTACACACTATACCAAGACCAGATTTTTTTTTTTAAATCTGATTCACAAAATGTGCAATTCAAGATCATGGTTAGAAACCTCTCGAATCATGTTACCACAATCATCATGAAGGAGTAGAAAATCATAGAACACATATTAGGGAACGAATTAATAATATGAATCGATCCGCTGCAAACTGAGCGGGTGAAAACAAGGATCGGAGAGGGCAGAGCCAAACTGAATATCAAGCAAAATATGGAGATGTTTAAAAATAATGACGACACAAGAAATAAATCAGAAAACATTTATTCAATTAGAGTTTCTAATATCATTACAACAGTTGCGTGTATTTTTGTTCTATTTATTCGTATATATAACCTATGTACACATGATATATAACCACGCCACTGACAATATATTCGCACTGGACAATATTTCTCGTACTCTGGTTTAATTGAAGCATTATTTCAGTTAACACTTATTTCCAATCGAACGAAATAATGAAATCTTGAAAAGTTTCGTTGACATACATGCATCGCGCATTTTTTATATTCTTTTTCACACACACATCACAGACTACATTTACGCGGCCGCTTTGATACCGGTTTAATATATCACAAATAACAAAATAAATAGTAATATGCACTTCTTTAGATGATGAAAATTATTTTTTTATTGATCCCGCACGCACTTCGTAATGTCGAAACTCTGTTCATACTATCAAAAACTGACACATGGTTTGTACATATATATATGTATATCGGTCGAATTTATGACTGCTGTTACCAGCTGTGCTGCGCCGTGTGCTACGTTCTGAAGTTGACGTCAGATTTCCAATCATCAACAACTAATTTCAACAACCAATCACAACGTCTAAAAATGGATGTCGTCAGATCCAACGAATCAGAAACTCGAGAGCATCAAAGTGCCTTTGATGGTGTTTATAAATACAGACGCATAAATTCTTGAATGTGTTGGTAACTTTTGCATAATCTTGAGCCCGTGCAAAGTTTTTTCTCAGCAATTACAACACCGATCATGCTGATTTAGGGCGGAATCGAAAGAGAATTACTCAATTGGCTTAAACTTCAATTTTCAAGTTGCTAAATGGCTCCTTAGCTGGGTAATTCAATAAAATCACATGCCAATTTTACCCCCACCACCGCGAATCGTTTTATTCAGAGAAAGTATAGACTCGGCGAGAGCCTCGGGCCAGCAGACGACAGGGCTGTCAATGTACTTGTCCCGAGACTCTACCGAGTCTCTTGTTCTTGAAAAGTTTTCGTTGACATATGTATCGCGCATTTTTTATCAAGAGACTCGGTAGAGTCCCCGGACAAGTACATTGACAGCCCTGTCGTCTGCTGGCCTGAGGCTCTCGCCGAGACTATCTTTTTTCTGAATAAAACGATTCGCGGTGGTGGGGGTAAAACTGGCATGTCATTTTCTAGAATTGCGGAGCTCAAGAGATGTTTTGTTAAGTGAAAATTAGTTTGGAGACTAAATTTCAAAATCTCTTTCGAATGAGCCCGAAACCAACACGATCAGTAGCGTAATTGCTGAGAAAAAACTTTGCACAGGCTCAAGATTATGCAAAAGTTACTAAGACATTTAGAAATTTAACATGTCTGTATATAATACCATCAAACGCCTCATGTCCCTCGGTCTAACTTCGCGGCGGTGTCGCGGACTGACGTCACATGCCGAGAGCTCGATAGTCACCAGCCGAAGTTTCACGTCATGTTGACGTTTGGGGTTATGATGTTGTGAAGTGCGTGCGGGATAACTAAAAATAAATAATTTTCGTCATCTAACGAAGTGCATATTACTATTTATTTCGTTAAATTTTGTGATATACTAAACCAGTATCAAAGCGGCCGCGGAAATGTAGTCTGTGATATGTGTGCGAAAAAGGATATAAAAAATGCGCGATGCATATGTCAACGAAAACTTTCCAAGATTTCATTATTTTGTTCGACTGGAAATAAGCGTTAACTAAAATAATCTTTCAATTAAATCAGAGTTCGAGAAATATTGTCCAGTGTAAATATATCGTCAGTAGGCTAGGTTATATATATGAAGGCGTCAGATTATATATATGAATAAATACAACGAAAACACACAGAACTGTTAGAATGATGTTGTAAACTTTAATTAAATAAATGTTTTCTAATTTATTTCTCATATTTCCCATATTTTGCTTCATATTCAGTTTGGCTCTGCCCTCTCCGATCCTTGTTTTCACTCCATCGGTTTGCAGCGGATCGATACATATCATTAATTAATTGCCTAATATGTGTCCTATGATTTTCTACTATTCCTTCATGCTGATTGTGGTAACGTGATTCAAGAGGTTTCCAGCTATGATCATCAATCTCACATTGTGTACATCAGATTCTCAAAACAGTTTCTGGTCTTGATATAAGTGTAGTCAAGAGACTCGGTAGAGTCTCGGGACAAGTACATTGACAGCCCTGTCGTCTGCTGGCCCGAGACTCTCGCCGAGACTATACTTTCTCTGAATAAAACGATTCGCCGTGGTGGGGGTAAAATTGGCATGTGATTTTATTGAATTACGAAGCTCAGGAGCCATTTAGCAACTTGAAAATTGAAGTTTAAGCCAATTGAGTAATTCTCTATCGATTCCGCCCTAAATCAGCATGATCGGTGTTGTAATTGCTGAGAAAAAACTTTGCACGGGCTCAAGATTATGCAAAAGTTACCAACACATTCAAGAATTTATGCGTCTGTATTTATAAACACCATCAAAGGCACTTTGATGCTCTCGAGTTTCTGATTCGTTGGATCTGACGACATCCATTTTTAGACGTTGTGATTGGTTGTTGAAATTAGTTGTTGATGATTGGAAATCTGACGTCAACTTCAGAACGTAGCACACGGCGCAGCACAGCTGGTAGCAGCAGTCATAAATTCGACCGATATACATATATATATGTACAAACCATGTGTCAGTTTTTGATCGTATGAACAGAGTTTCGACATTGCGAAGTGCGTGCGGGATCAATAAAAAAATAATTTTCGTCATCTAAAGAAGTGCATATTACTGTTTATTTTGCTATTTGTGATATATTAAACCGGTATCAAAGCGGCCGGGTAAATGTAGTCTGTGATGTGTGTGTGCAAAAGAATATAAAAAATGCGCGATACATATATGTCAACGAAACTTTTCAAGACTTCATTATTTCGTTCGATTGGAAATAAGTGTTAACTGAAATAATCCTTCAATTAAACCAGAGTACGAGAAATATTGTCCAGTGCGAATATATTGTCAGTGGCGTGGTTATATATCATGTGTACATAGGTTATATATACGAATAAATAGAACAAAAATACACGCAACTGTTGTAATGATATTAGAAACTCTAATTGAATAAATGTTTTCTGATTTATTTCTTGTGTCGTCATTATTTTTAAACATCCCCAAATTTTGTTTGATATTCAGTTTGGCTCTGCCCTCTCCGATCCTTGTTTTCACCCGCTCAGTTTGCAGCGGATCGATTCATATTATTAATTCGTTCCCTAATATGTGTTCTATGATTTTCTACTCCTTCATGATGATTGTGGTAACATGATTCGAGAGGTTTCTAACCATGATCTTGAATTGCACATTTTGTAAATCAGATTTATTAAAAAAAATCTTGTCTTGGTATAGTGTGTAGTTATTCTTTTCCCATTAGGTCTGTCGAGTGATAAATTTGGAATCTTTTCCAGAAAGCCTTTGGATGCTTTTTTTGCTGATAATATGAAAAGTCGTATCTTCGAAATGCGGTGTGCAAACACAAATTTTGATAACAAAACTTATGGAATGACATGTATGTTGAGTATTTCCACTTTGCAAACTACAGATATGGAATTATTATAAAAAAAATTCATTCCGATAAGTCTACAGTTGCTCAGTTTTGGATGTGATCAAATATAATGCCTACCAACATCCCCAGAAACTTACAGAATTTCTGAATGCAATGTGCGCTATGTCATTTTAATGCAACATCATGACTTTTGACAACTTTTCATTATAATGCTGTAGATTCGGATCATTGAAATACAGCGAAAAACTGCAAACTATACAATTTATATACTGTGCCATTCATTTTACATTTTGACTCTAACCGTAACATATATATGAAGTAAAAAATTGATTATAAAAGTCTTCAGTTGCTCATTTATGGATAGATTTGAAATTGCTGTCTTCGAAGCTCATTGCGCAGATACATTGAACCGCAGCAGATACCTGCGAACTCTGAAATTTCTGTGGATAAATATATATGCGACGGATCACCCTTTATCTTTGATTATGGTAATATGTAATGGAACTTGGTTCGGCAAGTTTTTAAGTGTTAATTTTCAAATAGTATTGAAGTTTGTATGACTGATATACAGCGAATACTTCCAAACTTTGATATTTCTGTGTTGCAGCATGTGTGCCAATCATTCAAATCATTTCCTCCATCCGTATCATGTAATCTAGAAAATTCATCACAAAAGTCTTCCGCATTTCTAGATACTTCAATTTTCCTTTTTCTACTCCATTGTGAGTTTTCGAATTTCTAAATTAATTTCTGAATTGTCCTGAAATGGTTTTTCTCCAAAACTAATGCAGGTACCTTAAACGTCTTTGAATTCTGTTGCTTTGTTGAACTAAGTTCGCTTAGTTTTTTTTGCTGCTTTGAGTTCTGGCATAATAAATGTTAGAAGTTTTCGGGTACTTTTTTTCAGCAACTATCAAACTGTGGATAATTAGAACTCAGCGGCCACTTACAAACTTTGGAAATATATTTCATTGAGGGCACGTTTTGGATGAAATGAAATCTCTAGATTCAGAATGCAAAAGCGACATTTAAAGTGGGCAAATCTGTTGGATTTTTCGTGTCTTGAATTTGATCTATCTTTCATTTTTATTTTGAAGAAAAGGGATAAATAAAATCTGTTCTATTAAGGAAATCTTTACGTCAGTTCTTTCTTGGTATGAAGACTTGGAAAAAATCGCCAAAGGCCAAGGACAGACAGGTGACGAAATATTTTCAGTACAATTTTGACGAAAAATAGATCTTTTGTCGCGGAAACCAACGTTATAAGCCGAAAATCATATTACAGCCCACGAGACGCATTTCTTCACTCTCTTGGGTTCCTTTTACACGAAACATATTAGAAGATAAGGGGGAAAATCACCAACGTGGAAGAAGAAACCAGTGCCGAAATATTTCCAGTACAATTTTGACGAAAAATAGGTCCTTTTTCGTGGAAACCAACGTTATAAGCCGAAAATCATATCTCGGCCCCCAACCCGCTTTCTACCATTCTCTTGGGTTCCCAATAAGCATAGCAAATTAGAGTAGGAGAAAAAAAATAGCCCAGATCCATGGACAGACCTGTGACGGAATATTTTCTGTACGATGTTGACGAGAAATTTGTTGTTTTTCGTGGAAACCAACATTATAGGCCGAAAATCATACCTCGGCCCGCAACACACTTTTCCCCATGCTCTTGGGTTCCAAATAGACGAAACATATTAGAGTACAAGGAAAAAAATCGCCAAAGTCCAAAGACAAACCTGTGACGAAATATTTCCAGTACAATTTTAACGAAAAATAGATCTTATTTCGTGGAAACCAACGTTATAAGCCGAAAATCATATTATGGCCCACAACACACATTTCTTCATGCTCTTGGATTCCCAATAGACAAAACATATTAGAAGACATGGAGAAAAATTACCAAAGTCCAAGACCAAACCAGTGCCGAAATATTTTCAGTACAATTTTGAAGAAAAAATGGTCTTTTACGTGGAAACAAACATTATAAACCGAAATTCATTTCGCAGGCCTCATCCCGGATTCCTCCATGCTGTTGAGTTCCTAATAGGCATAACATATCAAGAGACTCGGTAGAGTCTCGGGACAAGTACATGACAGCCCTGTCGTCTGCTGGCCTGAGGCTCTCGCCGAGACTATATTTTCTCTGAATAAAACGATTCGCGGTGGTGGGGGTAAAATTGGCATGTGACTTTCTTTAATTGCAAAGCTCATGAGTTATGTACGGCTTTGAAAATTGAACTTTTAGCTAATTAAGAAGTTCTCTGTCGAATGAGTCCAAAATCAGCATGCTCGGTGTCGTAATTTCTGAGAAAAAACTTTGCACGGGCTTAAGATTATGCAAAAGTTACTAACGCATTCAGGATTTTACGTATCTGTATACGCGTACTCCAACCGCTACAAACATATGCCTCTTGGCCCCCATGATCACCAATCCCTGGTGAGAGAAATGTTGTTGCAACCAATGAAGAGTGAGAGAATTTTTGGGCCAATGACATTCAAGAAAAAGAGCAAGGAAGTTTGGCGGAAAGCTAAAGAGCTCGATAGCTCGAAAGTACTCGAAAGTCACCAGGAGAAGTTTCACGTCATGTTGACATTTGGGGCTATGATGTTATGAAGTGCGTGCGGGAAAATAAAAATAATTTTCACGTCATCTAACGAAGTGCATATTGATATTTATTTCGTTAAAACTTGTGGAATACTAAACTGGTATAAAAGCGGCCGCGTAAATGTAGACTGTGATCTGTGTGTGAAAATAAAAAATATTAAAAAATGCGCGATGCATATGTCAACGAAACTTTTCAAGATTTCATTATTTCGTTCGATTGGAAATAAGTGTCAACTGAGATAATCTTTCAATTAAACCAGAGCGCGCGGAATATTGTGCAGCGTAAATATATCATCAGTTGCGTGATTATATATCATGTGTAATAATGTAGGTTATATATACGAGTGCCCTTTGATAGCTGTGTGGTAATAACGAACCGGCCGGGGTTTGATGTTACGAAGTGCGGGACAAATGTAACAAACGTTCGCATAGTTAGTGAATAATATAAATAAAGCAAATCAGATTATCAAATATAGGTCTGGAAGTTGTAAGGAAAAATGTTCGTCAACCTAAAACGTCAAATTTTCTTTTTGCGATATGAAATATTATGGTTGATAATTAATAAATCAAGAACACACGGAACTGTTAGTGTATAATGTGAGAAACTCCAATCGAATAAATGTTTTCTAATTTATTTCTTGTGTCAACATTATTTTTGAATAATCCCATATTTTGTTTCCTATTGAGTTTGGCTCTGCTCTTTCCGATCCTTGTTTTGACTCCATCGGTTTGCAGCGGATCGATACATAT
Source organism: Venturia canescens (assembly GCF_019457755.1). Classification (NCBI taxonomy): domain Eukaryota; kingdom Metazoa; phylum Arthropoda; class Insecta; order Hymenoptera; family Ichneumonidae; genus Venturia; species Venturia canescens. The sequence continues at coordinate 22,351,792 of NC_057425.1, read as the reverse complement.
TATTAATTGGTTGCCTAATATGTGTCCTATGATTTTCTACTATTTCTTCATGCTGATTGTGGTAACGTGATTCAAGAGGTTTCCAATTATGATCATCAATCGCACATTTTGTACAACAGATTCTCAAAACAGTTTCTGGTCTTGATATAAGTGTAGTTATTCTTTTTCCAGCTGGTCTGTCGAGTAATAAATTTTGAAACTTGTTCCAAAAAGTCTTTGGATGCTTTTTTTGCTGATAATATGAAAAGTTGAATCTTCGTTATGCGGTAGGCAAACACAAACATTGACAACAATACTTATGAAATGACGTGTATGTTGAGTATTCCTATTCTGCAAACTGCAAATGTGGAATTATTGGTGAAAACATTCATTACGATAAGTGTACAGTTGCTCAGTTTTCGATGCGATTAAGTATAATACCTGCCAACATCATGGAAACCTACAGAATTTCTGAATGTTATGTGCGCTATGTCATTTTAATGTAACATCATGACTTCTAACAACTTTTCACTCTAATACTATAGATTTGGATCATTGAAATACAGCAAAAATCTGCAAACTATAAAATTTATATACTGTGCCATTCATTTTATTTTTTGACTCGCACCGTAACATATATATGAAGTGAAAAATTCATTACAAAAGTCTTCAGTTGCTCATTTATGGATGGATTTGAAATTGCTGTCTTCCAAACTCATTGCGCAGATACATTGAATCGCAGCAGATACCTGCGAACTTGGAAATTTCTGTGGATAAGTATATGTGCTAAGTATCACCCCCTATCTTTGATTATGGTAATATGTAATGGAACTTTGTTCAGCAAGTTGTAAAGTATTTCTTTTCAAATAGTATTAAAGTTTGTATTACTGCGGTGTGGAGCGAATACCTTCAAACTTTGATATTTTTGTGTCGCAGCATGTGTGCCAATTATTTAAATTTTTTACTCCAACCGTAACATGTAATTTCAAAAATTTATCACAAAAGTTTTCAGCTTTACTAATTATCTTAATTTTCCTTTTTCTAAATTCTATGCTAAATTTCTGAATTTCCGAATTTATTTCTAAATTATCCTGAAATGAAATTGTTATTCTCCAAAACCAATGCAGATACCTCAAACGTCTTTGAATTCCGTTGCTCTGTTGAATTAAGTACGCTCAGTTTTTTTTTGCTTCTTCGAGTTCTGACATAATAAATGTTTCCGGGTGCCTTTTTTCAGCAACTATCAAACTTTAGATAATTGGATCTCCGCGGCCACTTGCAAACTTTGGAAATATATTTCATCGGGGGCATGTTTTGGATGACACGAAAATGTCTAGATTGAGAATGAAAAAACGACATTTAAAAATGGCCAATTCAGTTGGATTCGTTGTGTCTTGAATTTGATCTATCTTTTTTCTTTTCCTGTCTTTTCACTAACGTTATAAGCCAGAAATCATATCTCAGCCCGCAACATGCGTTGCTACATGCTATTGAGTTACCAATGGACAAAACATATTAGAAGACAAGGAGAAAAATCACCAAAGTCCAAGAACAAACCTCTATCGAAATATTTCCAGTACAATTTTGACGAAATTTAGGTCTTTTTTCGTGGAAACCAACGTTATAAGCCGAAAATCATATCACGACCTACAACCTGCTTTTCACCGTGCTCTTTGGTTCCTAATTGACAAAACATATTAGGGTACAAGGAAAAAAAGCGCCAAAGTCCAAGAACAGACCTGTGACGAAATATTTCCAGTAAAATTTTGACGCAAAATAGGTCCTTTTTCGTGGAAACCAGCGTTATAAGCCGAAAATCATATCTCGGCCCCCAACCCGTTTTCTACCATTCTCTTGGGTTCCCAATAAGCATAGCAAATTAGAGTAGAAGAAAAAAAATAGCCCAACTCCAAGAACAGACCCTTGACGAAATATTTTCAGTACTATTTTGACGAAAAATAGGTCTTTTTTTCGTGAAAACCAACGTTATAAGACGAAAATCATAAATAATCCATAGAAATTCAAACTAAAATCCTATAGTCAACTGAACATAAATAAGGAACTTTTGAGAAAAAAGACGTGATATCAAACAATAAACTTCCCCTAGGAAAAAAAAGGTTGGGACAAGTACATTGATGGTCCCTCGTTTGCTGATAATTCCATCCATAAAAAAAACTTTAAAAATATTTTCTTTTTAAATGGTCAAAAAAATGATTTTATAAAAAAAAATACAGAACAATTAGAAAAAATTTGCACAAATCTTGAAAAAAAATTATCTGTAAAAAAAACTGATCTGTATCTATTTTTTAAAGTGTCAAAAGAATCAAATAACAAGTAAAAAATAAAAAACCGAAAAATCGCGCTTGAAATCATTTTGGAAACCGATGCCTCATTCTTCTTATTTGATTCGAACAGCTTAATCAATTGAAAAAAATTCCATCTAATTTACGTGCAGCATTAAAATTTATTATATCAATTCGAGGCCAAGTATTTTCTAAGGAATTGAAAAAAGTTACCACTTGAGTTACGTGCAGCACTAAAATTTATGATATCAATCGAAGGACAAGTAATTTATGAGTAACTCCAAATTTCAACATTATGGAATTGTTCTAAGAAGCTTTTAAATCCAAAAAAAATCACATGCAAGCTAGTCATTTCTTACTCTATGGTGGCAAAAACTTATAAGAAAATCGATTCTTTTCAGAGTTTCAGGAGCTTCTGATATTATTCACAATATTCGACGTCGATTGGATCGATACAAATTATGTTTAAATATGAGTTGAAAGTACTTGTCCGGCCCATCACTTTCCATTAAAATTGTTTATTCAAATAAAAATCAGGGCTTCTCTAGAACTGATCGAGCACAAATATTCATGCAGAGCGAATTTAGAGAGTTATCTTCAAGTAATATTCCCTTAATTGCACTAATTGAACAAGAATGGAAACGAATTGTCCTGTACTATACAAGGGATGTTATTGTGCATCGATAAATAAAAATCATTTTGCACATTAAATATGTTCAAGCCTCCAAAAATAACTCCCCAGTTGGTATTGGAATGACGGCAATTTTTACTTCTCACTTTTTCCAGCGAACGAATTTCATTCGGTATAACTAACCTATAATATTATTAAGAATATTAAACTAATAATAAATCGCATGTCAATAAATTTTTAACCGGATTCTGCTGTACAATTTCGTTTTTTTATGATTGATTTTTATTTGAATGAATAGTGATGGGCCGGACAAGTACTTTTAACTCATATTTAAACATAATTTGTATCGATCCAATCGACGTCGAATATTGTGAATAATATCAGAAGCTCCTGAAACTCTGAAAAGAATCGATTTTCTTATAAGTCTTTGCCACCATAGAGTAAGAAATGACTAGCTTGCATGTGATTTTTTTTGGATTCAAAAGCTTCTTAGAACAATTCCATAATGTTGAAATTTGGAGTTACTCATAAATTACTTGTCCTTCGATTGATATCATAAATTTTAGTGCTGCACGTAACTCAAGTGGTAACTTTTTTCAATTCCTTAGAAAATACTTGGCCTCGAATTGATATAATAAATTTTAATGCTGCACGTAAATTAGATGGAATTTTTTTCAATTGATTAAGCTGTTCGAATCAAATAAGAAGAATGAGGCATCGGTTTCCAAAATGATTTCAAGCGCGATTTTTCGGTTTTTTATTTTTTACTTGTTATTTGATTCTTTTGACACTTTAAAAAATAGATACAGATTAGTTTTTTTTACAGATAATGTTTTTTCAAGATTTGTGCAAATTTTTTCGAATAGTTCTGTATTTTTTTTTTATAAAATTATTCTTTTTCCACCTGGTCTGTCGAGTAACCAATTTTGAAACGTATTCCAAAAAGTCTTTGGATGCTTTGTTTGCTGATCATATGAAAAGTCGAATCTTTGGAATGCAGTAGGCAAACACAAATTTTGACAACAATACTTATGAAATGACATGTATGTTGAGTATTCCCACTTTGCAAACTACAAATGTGGAATTATTAGTGAAAAGATTCATTACGCTAAGTCTACAGTTGCTCAGTTTTGGATGTGATCAAATATAATGCCTGCTAACATCCATGGGAACATACAGAATTTCTGAATACAATGTTCGCTATGTCATTTCAACGTAACATCATGACTTTTGCCAACTTTTCTCTATAATACTATAGATTTGGATAGTTGAAATACAGCAAAAATCTGAGAATTATAAAATTGATATACTGTGCCACTCATTTTACTTTTTAAAACTAACTGTAACATATATATGAAGTAAACACTCATCACAGAAGTCTTCAGTTGCTCATTTATGGATAGATTTTAAATTGCTGTCTTCAAAATTTATTGCGCATATACATTGAATCGCAGCAGATACCTGCGAACTCTGAAATTTCTGTGCATTAATATGTGTATTAAGTATCACCCCCTATCTTTGATTATGAGAATGAGTAATAGAACTTGGTTTAGTAAGTTTTAAAGTATTTCTTTTTAAATACTATTGAAGTTTGTATTACTGCGGTATGAAACGAATACCTCCAAACTTTCATATTTTTGTGTCGCAGCATGTGTGCCAATCATTTAAATTTTTTACTCCAACCGTAACATGTAATCTCAAAAATTCATCACAAACGTCTTCAGCTTTTCTAAATTCCTAAATTTTCCGTTTTCTATTTTATTCTGAGTTTTTAAACTTGTAAATTCATTCCTGAATTCTCCTGAAATTGTTTTTCTCCAAAACCAATGCAGATACCTTAAACGTCTTTCTATTCCGTTGCTCTGTTGAATTAAGTACGCTCAGTTTTTTTTGCTTCTTTGAGTTCTGCTTAATAAATTTTTCCGGGTGCCTTTTTTCAGCAACTATCAAACTGTAGATAATTCTATCTCAGCGGCCACTTGCAAACTTTGGAAATATATTTCATCGGGGACACGTTTTGAATGACACGAAAATGTCTAGATTCAGAATGCAAAAGCAACATTTAAAAAGGGCCAATTCTGTTGGATTTGTTGTGTCTTGAATTTGATCTATCTTTCCTCTTTTCCTTTCTTTTTCCTAACGTTATCAGCCGAAAATCATATCTCGGCCCGCAACACGCATTGCTCCATGCTCTTGAGTTCCCAATGGACGAAACATATTAGGAGACAAGGAGAAAAATCACCAAAGTCCAAGAATAAACCTCTATCGAAATATTTTCAGTACAATTTCGACGAAAAATAGGTCTTTTTTCGTGAAAACCAACGTTATACGCCGAAAATTATAAACAATTCATAGAAATTTAAACTAAAATCTTATAGTCGTCTGAACATAAATAAGGATCTTTTGAGAAAAAAGACGTGATATCAAACCATAAACTTCCCCTAGGGAAAAAAAAGGTTGGGACAAGTACATGGATGGTCCCTCGTTTGCTGATAATTACATCCATAAAAAAAATCTGAAAATTTTTTTTCAATTGTAAAAAAATTACTTTATAAAAAAATACAAAACAGTTCGATAAAAATTTCACAAATCTAGAAAAAACATTATTTAAAAAAAAAATAATCTGTATCTATTTTTTAAAGTGTCCAAATCATCAAATAACAAGCAAAACATAAAAAATCGAAACATCACGCTTGAAATACTTTTGGAAACCGATGCCTCATTCTTCTTATTTTATTCGAATAGCTAAATTAATTAAAAAAACTTCCATCTAATTTACGTGCAGCATTAAAATTTATTATATCAATTCGAGGCCAAGTATCTTCTAATTAATTGAAAACAGTCACCATTTGAGTTACGCGCAGCATTAAAATTTATGATATCGATTGAAGGACAAGTAATTTATTAGTAACTCCAAATTTCAACATTATGGAATTGTTCTTAGATGTTTTTAAATCCAAAAAAATCACATCTAAGCTAGCCATTTCTTACTCTATGGTGGCAGAGACTTATAAGAAAATCGATTCTCTTCAGGCTTTCAGGAGCTTCTGATATTATTCACAATATTCGACGTCGATTGGATCGATACAACTGATGTTTAAATATGAGTTAAAAGTACTTGTCCGGCCCATAAACTTTATTCCGCTGGAACGGTACAGCGAGTATCCTGACCAATCACAACTCATTATTTCTGTAGCCGGGATCCCGGGACTCGAGCTTCCATAGAAATGGGTTATAGCTGGCATCAAGAGGTCTTTGATGGTGTTCTGTACAGACACGGCAAATCTATAAATGAGTTAGTAACTTTTGCATAATCTTGAGCCTGTGCAAAGTTTTTTCTCAGCATTCACGCTACTGATCGTGTTGGTTTCATGCTCATTCGAAAGGGATTTTGAAAATTAGTCTCCAAAACAATTTTTGATTTATAAAAAATCTCCTGAGCTCTGCAATTTTAGAAAATAAAATTCCAGTTTTACCCCCTCCACCGCGAATTGTTTTATTCAGAGAAAGTAAACTCGGCGAGCCTCGGACCAGCAGACGACAGGGCTGTCAATGTACTTGTCTCGAGACTCTACTGAGTCTCTTGATTTTCGTCAAAATTGTTCTGGAAATATTTCGTCACACGTCCGTTCTTGGACTTTGGGGATTTTTTTCCTAGTACTCTAATATGTTATGCTTATTGGGAACGCAAGAGCACGATGAAAAGCGGGTTGTAGGCCGTGATATGCTTTTCGGCTTGTAACTTTGGTTTGCACGAAAAAAGACTTACTTTTCGTCAAAACTGTACAGAAAATATTTCGTCACAGGTCTGGTCTTGGACTTTGGTGATTTTTCCCCTTGTCTTCTAATATGTTTTGTCCATTGGGAACTCAAACGCACGGAGCAATGCGTGATGTTGGCCGAGATATGATTTTCGGCTTATAACATTAGAAAAAAGAAAGGAAAAGAGGAAAGATAGTTCAAATTCAAGAAAAAACAAATCCAACAGAATTGGCCATTTTTGAATGTCGTTTTTCATTCTGAATCATTTTTGCATTCTGAATTGCATTTTCGTGTCATCCAAAACGTGCTCCGATGAAATATATTTCCAAAGTTTGCAAGTGGCCGCTGCGATCCAATTGTTTTCAGTTTGATACTTGCAGAAAAAAGGCACCGAGAAACATTTATCATGTGAGAACTCAATGAAGCAAAAAAACTGAGCGTACTTAAATCAACAGACCAACGGAATTCAAAGACGTTTAAGGTACCTGCGCATTGGTTTTGGAGAAAAACAATTTCAGGAGAATTTAAAAATGAATTTAGAAATTAAAAAACTCAGAATAGAATAGAAAAATGAAAATTTAGAGAAGCTGAAGACGTTTGTGATAAATTTTTGAGATTACATGTTACGGTTGGAGTAAAAAATTGAAATGATTGGCACATATGCTGCGACACAAAAATATGAAAGTTTGAAGGTATTCGCTCCATACCGCAGTAATACAAACTTCGATACTATTAAAAAAAAAAACACTTTAAAACTTGCTGAATCAAGTTGCATTACATATTACCATAATCAAAGATAGGGGGTGATACTTAGCACATATACTTATCGACAGAAATTTCAAACTTCACAGGTATCTGTTGCGATTCAATGTATCTGCGCAATGAGCTTGGAGCACAGCGATTTCAAATCCATTCATAAATGAGCAACTGAAGATTTTTCTAATGAATTTTTCACTTTATATTTATGTTATAGTGAGAGTCAAAAAGTAAAATGAATGGTACAATATATAAATTTTATAGTTTGCAGATTTTTGCTGTATTTCAATGATTCAAACCTGTAGTATTATAGTGAAAAGTTGTTAAAAGTCATGATGTTACATTAAAATGATATAGCGCACATAACACTCAGAAATTCTGTTGGTTTCCCTGATGTTGGCAGGCATTATACTTAATCGCATCCAAAACTGAGTAACTGTAGACTTATCGTAATCAATGTTTTCACCAATAATTCCACATTTGCAGTTTGCAGAATAGGAATACTCAACATACACAATACTCATCATTTCATAAGTACTGTTGTCTACATTTGTGTTTGTCTACCGCAATCCGAAGATTCAACTTTTCATATGATCAGCAAAAAAAACATCCAAAGACTTTTTGGAACAAGTTTCAAAATTTATTACTGGACAGACCAGGTGGAAAAAGAATAACTACACTTATGTCAAGACCAGAAACTGTTTTGAGAATCTGATGTACAAAATGTGCAATTGATGATCATAGTTGGAAACCTCTTGAATCACGTTACCACAATCAGCATGAAGACGTAGTAGAAAATCAGAGGACACATCTCAGGCAACGAATTAATAATATGTATCGATCCGCTGCAAACCGATGGAGTCAAAACAAGGTTCGGAAAGAGCAGAGCCAAACTCAATAGAAAGCAAAATATGGGAATATTCAAAAATAATGATGACACAAGAAATAAATTAGAAAACATTTATTCGATTGTATTTTCTCACATTATATACTAACAATTTCGTGTGTTCTGGTTTTATTAATTATCAACCATAATATTTCTGATCGCAAAAAGAAATCTTGACATTATAGGTTGACGAACATTTTTCCTTACAACTTCCAGACCTATTTTTGATAAACTGATTTGCCTTATTTATATTATTCACTAACTATGCGAACGTTTGTTACATTTGTCCCGCACTTCGTAACGTCAAACCCCGGCCGGTTCGTTACCACACAGCTATCGAAGGGAACTTGTATACAGGGTGTCCCATTTTAATCTTACACCTGACTTTTCTCGGAAAATATTGCTCGGATCAAATATTGTGTGGAACAAAACTTTTAGGGGTTGAAGGGGGACGTTTGATAAAAATTGGTTTGTGGATCCAAAATTCAAAATGGCGGCGTTAGAATGGCCGACATGTTTGTGCAAGTGCGTTTGCATGTGCGTCTGCATATGCGTGCATACGTGGAGGTGCATGTGTGTGTGTTTTTTATTTTCATTTTATTTTTCAACTTTTTTTAAAAAGAGGGGCATGCAATGCCTTTATGCCCATAGGTACGAGCTCACAAGGATTAGGTCTCTGCGGTTCGTCACTACCGCAGTATTTTCGGACTCCAAACCCTCCTTGTGAGTGTACTCTGATCCCTCCCTAGAGATGTTCAAAGATCCCTCCATTCATGTTTAAACATGCTTGAACTCTTCTCTCAAAACCATCAACTGTGTGTAGGAGAACATCTCTCGGGATCGCACGGCAGGCAGCTCTTATCCGCTCCTTCATGTTCTCTCGTGTTGTTGGAGCTTGACGGTAGACAGCGTCTTTCAAGTACCCCCACAAAAAGAAATCAGGAGACGTAAGATCTGGTGACCTGGGAGGCCAATTTACAGGACCGTCTCGACCAATCCACCGTTGACCAAATGTTGTATCCAGATGATTTCGAACAACATGAGCCCAGTGAGCGGGTGCACCGTCTTGCTGAAACCACATCTGTTGACGTGTTTCCAAATCTAGATCTTCTAGCAAAAGAGGCCGTTCATTTTGTAGAAAACAACTTTGTAAAAATAATGTTTTAAAAAAACATATAAAAAACTCCCGACTGAAAAATTGTATAGCGTATTTAAAATACAGCGAAGTCGAGAAAAAAATGAATGTTAGAAAAAAACAATATTGTAAAAAAAGGATATGCGTTTCCGCAAAATGATTTTTTCTTAAGAAAGTTGCAGTAAACTTTGAAAAGACTTAAATAAAAATAGATTAATAATAAGATAGATAAGAAACCATTTAATACAACTCTCTCGAGATTCGATTTTTATGGTTAATATCGATTGATGGTAGTTAAGTCATTTATATATGAAAATAAAAATTTTAATATAGTAATTGTCGAAGTTGAATGATTGTACAAAGAATGAAGGTGATAATAAAACAAAAAATTTTACACACAAACAACTAAAATATGTTATAATCATAATGGAGTTTAATATTTGGAAGGAGATCTCTCTAACTAAGACTCAATGATTTGATTAGAGACTTCTATTATTTTCTTTCCATTACTATTATTAATCTATTTTTATTTAAGTCTTTTGAAAGTTTACTGCAACTTTCCTAAGAAAAAATCATTTTCTGGAAACGCATATCCTTTTTTTACAATATTGTTTTTTTCTAACATTCATTTTTTTCTCGACTTCGCTTTATTTTAAATACGCTATACAATTTTTCAGTCGGGAGTTTTTTATATGTTTTTTTATAACATTATTTTTACAAAGTTGTTTTTCTACCACAAATTTTTTTTTTAACATTTTTTTACAAAGTTGTTTTTTATAACATAAATTTTTTTTAAACCTTTTTTTCAAACATTTTTTTTAACAAAGTTGTTTTTTCGAACACTAATTTTTTTTTATTACTAAAACATTTATTATTTCATAATTTTCAAAGTTCACTACGATTTCTCAGTCCCAATAATTTTTATTTACTAAAACATTTATTATTTCATACTTTTTAAAGTTCACTATGATTTCTCAGTCCCAATAATTTTTATTATTATTTTACATGATATTTTCTCGTTTTCACTATATTTTTCAATACACTATATAATTTTTTCAGTCGGGAGTTTTCTTCCTTTATTTTTGCCTATCAATCGTTATTTTTTGGTTTTTTTGTAGAATACCATCAAATCAGTCTTATTGAATGAAAAAAAGTTAATGAAATTGTCGATTTTTTTTTTTCGATCGTCGTATTAATTGTACACGTTGTACTAAGAAAAAAATGAATGATTAACTGTCCTAATAAGTACTGAATATTTTGAACATGTACTTCAAGAAAAATACTCCAAAAATGTGACACAATGTTGTAACATCACTGTAAGCTGAATATCCGACAATTCAGTGTCCTGCACACAATAAGTCTTTCTTTTGTCAAGTTTTCCAATTTGTTTATTAGCTTCGCATCAGCGTGCATTCTCCGTTTCACATGCAGTGTCCACAACAAACAGCAGACGTCTCGATTCATGGGTTGAGTAATAGAAAAAAAAAATTAGAAGAGTAACAAATCAGTGGTGCATTTTTTTTGCATTCGTGTCGTTAATTCCAGAAATAATTTAGGAATAAAAAACGAATAAAAATCATGCATAATTGTTGTCAAAATTGCACTTCAATAGCGCCATATTTCCGTGGGACACGAGCGCCGCCATCGGTAGTGCGGATCGCTAATAGCTGAGAGCTGAATGAAAGGCGATCCAGAACAGCGTGAAGTAGTCGATAGTCGAATATGATGCGATATATTTAAACTGAGTATAGCGTAAATATCAATTAAAAAGGAAAATATTCAATAGATTTTGATTAAATTTGCTTTAGAACACTCTCTGCTACTCACAGAAGGACAAGCACAAAATTGGTTAAGACAACTATCACCGTTTTCGAGAAAACTGGCGACAAAGGAATATCCCCCCACCCACTGATCGCAGTGAAACGCATAACTCCCGTCTTTTGGCCCTGCGGGCAGTCGGGAGTTAAAAATCAAGGTAACGGACAGAGTTCACATTTCCCTCAAAAAAATGGGGACCTATTAATTGCCCGTTCACAATACCACACCATACGTTCAAACTCCATCGATGCTGGTGATCGATCTGTCTCAACCAATGTGGATTCTGATCAGACCAATACCGAAAGTTCCATCGGTTCACTTGACCACGGTTGTTGAAAGTGAATTCATCACTGAACATAACGTATCGAAAAAATTCCTTGGATCGCTCGATTTGTCTCAACGCCCACCGACAAAACGCCACCCTTCGCAACGGATCTGGATTAGGAGTGTCTTGGTGGAATTGTAGTCGGTACGGGTGAAGTTTCGCACCTCTCAATACACGGTGCACTGTCGATTTGCTAAACCCCAGTCGTTCCGAGATCACTTTGGCACTCAAATGAGGATCAATTGCTATCATGGCTAAAATAGTCATGTTTCGGGCTTCATGCAATCCACCAAAATTATTGACGTTTGGGAAATGTCGACGGTGACGGATCATCCGACCTGCCCTCGCTCGCTGCTCAAGGGTTCGGATTGTCTGCCGTGATGGGTGACGACGATCAGGATATTCACGTCGATACAAATTTTCAGCTCGGACGTAATTGCCCCGACACCTCCCTAAAATAAGGAGCATATCACCGATTTCGTTGGGACTGAAATCAGCCATTGTTGCTAATTTTCAGAATTTTCCTCTAATTTAAGAACTTTTAAAAATTTCGAGAATCAAGAATTTTTCTCTGATTTCACAACCTTTACAAATTTTTGATTTCGTCTCTTGCTAATGGCTGCGGAGTCAGAAGATAAACGTTTCAATTAATTTTTCATCCGTGGGCGATCACAATGACTTCTAAAATAAAAAATTCTTCTCTGATTTACAACTCAAAAGTAGGCGTAAGTCTCGCTTACGTGAACTTATCTTTAAGCGTAAGCCTCGCTTGCGTGTACTTATTTTTAAGCGTGAGCCTCGCTTACGATTAAAGGTAAGTTCACTTTGTAAGAGATTAAAGAAAACATCATTGGTAGTACTGACGTAGTCTGACTTTGCGTAATTCTCTTACTTCAGAGTTTTAAATCAGAGAAGAATTTTTTATTTTAGAAGTCATTGTGATCGCCCGCGGATGAAAAATTGATTGAAACGTTTATCTTCTGACTCCGCAGCCATTAGCAAGAGACGAAATCGAAAATTTGTAAATGTTCTAAAATCAGAGAAAAATTCTTGATTCTCGAAATTTTTAAAAGTTCTTAAATTAGAGAAAAATTATGAAAATTAGCAACAATGGCTGATTTCAGACCCAACGAAATCGTTGATATGCTCCTTACACGCAAACGCACTTGCACTTGGTACGTTAAAGATCTCTTCGCGGTACATCCTGGATACCTCTAAAATAGTTGAAAATGATGTTCTTACTTGAAAAATATGAACTTAATCACAAAAATTTTTTAACAAAAGTTTTTGGTTTTGCGCTGAAAAATTTTTTGGTGATGAAAAAAAGTTATGTTTCCATTCGAAAAAATATGTCGGCCATTCTAACGCCGCCATTTTGAATTTTGGATCCACAAACCAATTTTTATCAAACGTCCCCCTTCAACCCCTAAAAGTTTTGTTCCACACAATATTCGATCCGAGCAATATTTTCCGAGAAATGTCAGGTGTAAGATTAAAATGGGACACAATATTGCGCAATATAGGTGATTGCACAGTATTATTGACCGTGTAGATGTAGTATTGAAACATTTCGCAATCATTGAACAGAAGTTTGAGCTATCTTAAATTTATGGCGCACTACACACCATACAAACTTATTGTGCAATGTTACTGTGCAATATTATTGACCGTGTGGAGCGGGCCTAACAGACGATAACAGACGGTATACAAGAAAATATTGAGGACTATCAGAAATTCTTTCATCGGCGATTGGTCGAAACAGATAGATTCACACCGGTGATTTGTTGTGATGGGCATCAAGAGACCCTTGTATGTATCGGTCTAAACCCATATACAGATGCGTCAACTCCGTAAATGTGTTGGTACTTTTGCATAATATTGACCCTGTGCAAAGTTTTTTCTCAGTAATTACGCCACCGATCACGCTGATTTTGGGCGTAATCGAAAAAGAATTTATTAATTGGCTCAAACTTCAATTTTCAAGTCAATAACACGAATCGTGTTATTCAGAGATAATATAGTCTTGGCGAGAGCCTCGGGCCAGCAGACGACAGGGCTGTCAATGTACTTGTCCCGAGACTCTACCGAGTCTCTTGATAGTGTTCTTCGTGATTCTAATTTTCGGACAATTAATAATGACTATCAAAATTCGTGGCAAAAAAATTATTGGGGCTGATATCTGCTTTAACATCGAAAACAATGGAGCCACGGACCTAGACCTGGAAAACCATGAGTCCGTCGACCTAGACATCGGAAACCATGGACCCGTTGACCTAGACATGGAGAACCATGGAGAAATATACCGAGACATCAAAAACCATGGAGAAATATACCGAGACATCAAAAACCATGGAGAAATATACCTAGACATCGAAAACCATGAAGCCGTCGACATAGACATCGGAAACCATGGACCCGTCGACCTAGACATCGGAATCCATGTAGAAATATGCCTAGACATCGAAAACCATGGAGAAATATACCTAGACATCGAAAACCATGAAGCCGTCTACCTACACATCGGAAACCATGGACCCGTCGACCTAGACATGGAGAACCATGGAGAAATATACCGAGACAACAAAAACCATGAAGAAATTTACCTAGACATCGAAAACCATGAAGCCATCAATATAGACATCGGAAACCATGGACCCGTCAACCTAGACATCGGCAACCATGGAGAAATATGCCTAGATATCGAAAACCATGAAGCCGTCTACCTAGACATCGGAAACCATGGACCCATCAACCCAAACATGGAGAACCATGGAGAAATATACCTAGACATCGAAAACTATGAAAAAATATGCCTGGACTTCGAAAACAATGGAGAAGTATACCTAGACATCAAAAACCATGGAGAAATATACCTAGACATCGAAAACCATGAAGTCGTCGACCTAGACATCGAAAACCATGGAGCCGTCGACCTAAGTACAATTTCACATCCGCATTCTCACCAGCACTTCTCAAAAAAATAGAATTCGAATTGGAGTTTAAAACACCACTAACACAACATCATGCTCACGATATCTTTAGTATATAAAAAATGTATGATTACTAAATGATTATTGAATTAAAATACCACTAACACAGTAACTGCGCACTAAAATCAGTGAGCTTTCACATCACGATCACGATTACAATATATATAGGTGTCATCCATGGTCACCATGTTAGGTCAACTTGGACACTGACAACGTTCCAACCTCATTATTTCATGCACATAATATAGAAATGGTAGGCACGGAAATATATACGTATACAAAATATGTTCGGAACCAGATATCCCTAGTTCTTGAATAAATAAACATCAAAAATGTGTGCGAAAAAATGCACAATTTTCTGATGAAATTAAAAAAATAATAATTAATATCTTTCGAATGCCTTAAGCTACAGAGTTGCAAGAAGTCGCAATTGATAGAAAAAAATAAATAAACAATACGTCAAGTTGAAATATTCTATGAAATTCTGTGATTATTTTTTTATTGAAGAAAGAAATTTTCGAAACAAGTAGAAAAGCGATGGCTCCTGTAAAGAGTCTCTGGCAGCGACGTCATAAATGTACTTGTTTTTGAGTCACTTCCGCGACTCTAGATAGAATTTTTTTCAATTGATTTAGCTGTTCGAATCAAATAAGAAAAATGAGGCATCGTTTCCAAGTTTTTTTTTATGGATGGAATTATCAGCAAACACGACATCATCAATGTACTTGTCCCAACCTTTTTTTCCGTAGGGGAAGTTTATGGTTTTTAATTATTGAAGAAATAAATTTCGAAAGTCATCGAAAACTGCTGAAAAACACTGTCGATTCAATAAAAACTCTCTCAAAGCGACTCGTTATTACATAAATGTACTTGCCTCAGAGCCGCTATCGCAACTCTAGATTCGACTTTTAATAGATATAAATTGATATTTTGGTGTTAAAAAAAAAAACAAAGCATACTTTGAAACAATCTGAAGTTTGGGGCTCGATATCTTTGAAACGGCTCGACTTACGCAAAATGTCAATCAGTACTTTTTTGTAGAAAATAGGACTTCTGAAAGTCCTGATTCTGTCTGACTTATGAAGTAGCTCATTATCAAGTCACAAAATTCCAAAGTTTGAAAAAAAAATTTCCCATGTTATTAAAATGGGAAATAGAAGATTACATAGCGTGACCTTGAAATATGAATATTTAGAGCTCGTATTTTCAGAGGATCTTTTTCTAGATATACTCTAACGATTTTTCAATGTTTTTGATAAAACAACAACCGATTTGTTTGGGATACTTCATATACTTTTTATCTTGAAACATATGACAAAATGATCAACTTCACGAATCACACCATAGGTGTACGAGCTGGACTTCTTGCTACATACAGTGGGATGAGTCAAGAAATGCTGGATCAATGTGATGCAGCCGAGTACAATCCGTTCATATACACCATCTCGTTTTTGCACACGATAGTTCAACAGCGCCGGAAATTCGGTCCACTAGGCTGGAATATCCCATATGAATTCAACTCAGCAGATTGGCTTGCTTCTTGTATGTTCATAAATAAGCATCTCAATGATTACGATCCAAAACGAGGAATTAGCTGGCCGACTCTACGGTATGTATTAACATGTTTTACAATTATTTTACAGTTCAAGAAACTAGATTTTAGTTAGATCGAACTTCGGTTCGTGTACTGGACCTTGCTTTTTTATGTCTAAAAGTTCAATAAAATAAGAAAAATTCTTAAAGATATGTTATTTATTTTTGTTTTTTGGAAAATATTCAAAAGTGCAACTTTTCCGAAAAATGGCGGCAGGGATTTTTTTTCGTACGTATTGTTTTCATTGGTCAGCACAAATGATAATCTGTCGGGGGTTGCTGAGGTTTCCAGTACAAACCATAATTTATGGGGTTTTGAAGTTGTTATTTGAATATTTTGAACCTTACATCAGGACATACACACAACTTGTCTGATTTTTGTGTATTTTTTTTGCACAAATTACGCAGCAACCAAACAATGCCAAACCAAACCAAGTCAAACAAACCCAAACCAATCAAGCCCAAACAAACTTATAACATAGTTTGATTTGAATATACCTTGGTATCAAGAGACTCGGTAGAGTCTCGGGACAGGTACATTGACAGCTCTGTCGTCTGCTGCTGGACCGAGGCTCTCGCCAAGTATACTTTCTCTGAATAAAACGGTTCACGGTGGTGGGGGTAAAATTGCCAAGTGATTTTTTTTGAATTACGAAACTTCAGAGTCATCTGAGGCTTTGAAAATTGAACTGGAGATGAATTAATAAATTCTCATTCGATTCCACCCAAAATCAGCATGATGGGTGGCCTAATTGCTGAGAAAAAACTTTGCAAGGGCTCAAGATTATGCAAGAGTCACCGATACATTCAAGAATTGATGTGGCTGTATATTATAAAACATAAACTTCCCCTAGGAAAAAAAAGGTTGGGACAAGTACATTGATGGTCCCTCGTTTGCTGATAATTCCATCCATAAAAAAAACTTAAAAAAAAATTTTTTTTAAATTGTAAAAAAAATTATTTGATAAAAAAAAATACAGAACAATTCGAAAAAAATTTCACAAATCTTGAAAAAACATTATATTAAAACAAAAACTAATCTGTATCTATTTTTTTAAGTGTCAAAAGAATCAAATAACAAGTAAAAAATAAAAAACCGAAAAATCGGTCTTGAAATCATTTTGGAAATCGATGCCTCATTCTTCTTAATTTATTCGAATAGCTAAATTAATTAAAAAATTAATTAATTAATTAGATTCGAACAGCTAAATCAACTGAAAAAAATTCCATATAATTTACGTGCGGCATTTAAATTTATTAGATTAATTCGAGGCCAAGTATTTTCTAATGAATTGAAAAAAGTTACCACTTGAATTACGTGCAGCATTAAAATTTATGATATCAATCGGTGGACAAGTATTTTATTAGTAACTCCAAATTTTGACATTATTAAATTCTTCTAAGAAGCTTTTAAATCCAAAAAAATCACATGAAAGCTAGTCATATGTTACTCTATGGTGGCAGAGACTTATAAGAAAATCAATTCTTCTCAGACTTTCAGGATCCTCTGGTATTATTCACAAAATTCGACGTCGATTGGATCGATACAAATTATGTTTACATATGTGTTAAAAGTACTTGTCCGGCCCATCACTATTCATTTAAATAAAAATCAATCATGAAAAAATGGAATTGTATGGCAGAATCCGGTTAAACATTTATTGAAATGCGATTCATTATTAGTTTAATGTTCTTAATAATAGTATAGGTTAGTTCTTATTCCGAATGGAATTCGTTCGCTGGAAGAATAAGTGAGAAGCAAAAATTGCCGTCATTGAATACAAACTGGAGAGTTATTTTTTAAACTTGAACATATATATTATGTAAAATTATTTTCATTTATGAATGGACAATAATGCCCCTTGTATATTGCGGAACAATTTCTTTGCTTTTTTTTATTAAATTAGTGCAATTACGTAAAAATTACTTGAAGATAATTCTCTCAATTCCCTCTGCATGGATACTTGTGATCCATCAGTTCTAGACAAGCACTGATTATTATTGGGATGAACAATTTAAACGGAAAGTGATGGGCCGGACAAGTACTTTTAACACATATGTAAACATAATTTGTATCGATCTAATCGACGTCGAATTTTGTGAATAATACCAGAGGATCCTGAAAGTCTGAGAAAAATTGATTTTCTTATAAGTCTCTGCCACCATAGAGTAACATATGACTAGCTTTCATGTGATTTTTTTGGATTTAAAAGTTTCTTAGAAGAATTTAATAATGTCCAAATTTGGAGTTACTAATAAAATACTTGTCCACCGATTGATATTATAAATTTTAATGCTGCACGTAATTCAAGTGGTAACTTTTTTCAGATCATTAGAAAATACTTGGCCTCGAATTAATATAATAAATTTTAATGCCGCACGTAAATTAGATGGAATTTTTTTCAGTTGATTTAGCTGTTCGAATCTAATAAGAAGAATGAGGCATCGGTTTCCAAAATGATTGCAAGACCGATTTTTCGGTTTTTTATTTTTTACTTGTTATTTGATTCTTTTAACACTTTGAAAAATAGATACAGATTAATTTTTGTTTTAATATAATGTTTTTTCAAGATTTGTGAAATTTTTTTCGAATTGTTCTGTATTTTTTTTTTATAAAATAAATTTTTTTACAATTTGAAAAAAAAATTTGTTTAAGTTTTTTTTTATGGATGGAATTATCAGCAAACGAGGGACCATCAATGTACTTGTCCCAACCTTTTTTTTCCTAGGGGTAAAAATGTACTAAGCAAATAATTCATAGAAATTTATACTAAAATCCTTCAACCGTCATAACATAAATGAGGAACTTTTGAGAAAAAAGGCAAGATATCAAACCATAAACTTCCCCTAGGGAAAAAAAGGTTGGGACAAGTACATTGATGGTCTCTTGTTTCTGGATGACATAGAAAAAAGATTGAGAACCAGGAAAAAAATTCTATAAAAATAATAAACGAAAAATTGAAAAGTTCAAAAAAATTCAACAAAAATAAAAAACAATCGAAAAAATTCTGTAAAGAAAAATAAAAAAATTTCAAAAAAATTCATAAATATTGAAGACATTGAAAAATGTACTATCAAAGTTACATGTAGTATAAAAATGTATGATATCAATTGGAGGCCAAGTTTTTATTGATAATTTGGAATATTTATCGAACAAATTGGAAACTTTAATGAAATTCATGATAATTATTTTCAAGAAAAAAGTTAATGAAACAAAAGTCATAACGGAAGTTAGGTGCAGTACTAAAATGTATTATATCAATTCGAGGTCAAGTATTTATCAGTTATTCGAAATATAATCTCCGGCGACAAATAAGCGTTGAGAATCCTTGTCGGGCTCACAACGTTTTATCAAAATTACTAAAAAATTAATGGAAATAAAATCATTAAAAATTCACATGAAAGTCATTCGTTACTTCAACAAGGTACACACTTTAAAGAATCGATTCCCCTTCGACTTTCAGGATCCCCTGGTATTATTCACAACATTCAACTTCGATTGGATCGGTACAAATTATGTTCAAATACGTCAGTAAGAGAGCTATGGGGATTCTGGACCAAGTGGAGGCGAGGGGGGAAGCGGTGCGGGGGGACCCCGCGCTGCTTCCCCCTTCGGCCCCTCCACTTGATCCAGAATCCCCATAGCTCTCTTACTATAGCGTGTTCTCCCCGCAACCGAGGGTCCCCGTGCCATGAGTTGACCTGCCTATAGGTTCGGAAAGAGGGAAGGGAGGTGAGAAAAGAGAGGGAGAGCTAGAAAGATGGTAAGTGTAAGAGAGAGAGAGAGAGAGAGAGAGAGAGAGAGAGAGATGGATAGATCAGTATGAATAAATAGAAAATGTATTTTATGTATAGCATGTTCTATGCAACAGAGTCCCCCCCTCCTGCAAAATCATACAACTCAGCAGAGATCTGGCTATAGACTTAGAGGGTAAAGTATTGGGGTGAGAGAGAAAAAGAAAGATGGTTAAATCGAGAATAATGAGGAGAGTGATAGAGAAGGATTGTCAAAAACTGAGGAAAGGTGGTAATGAAAAAAGAATGATTCATTGTATCAATCAATT
Source organism: Venturia canescens (assembly GCF_019457755.1). NCBI lineage: Eukaryota > Metazoa > Arthropoda > Insecta > Hymenoptera > Ichneumonidae > Venturia > Venturia canescens. The sequence continues at coordinate 22,331,550 of NC_057425.1, read as the reverse complement.
TTTATATTATAATGACAAAATACATCTAGAATTAATTTTAACGCTTAATTTTTAAAACTATGAGTTTTTTCTTCTTAATGGTGATTGTCTGTTTTCTGAAACAGATTAAAAGAAAAAGAAACTTTGAGTCACAAAATTTCTCAAAAACAATGAGAATATGTGGAAAAGATCATACTTACTTTTCGTTACAACTGATTGCAATCCGGACAAATCTCTTGTGTTATGAGTTGAAAGAGTCGGGTCCCGCAGTCTTCGCAATATCCAACGGAAAGCGCGTCATAAGAACCACGCTCATGTTTACGGGTGATTGAAAGGATGGAAAAGCGATCTCCACCAATTTCCAAGATACAGACGCCACACAGTTTTTCTCCACGTTCGGCCTTATAATATACGGAGATTGCGCAAATTTCAGATGTGCGGTCAAGAGCATTTTTTTGCTCCTCACTGAACACACGCTTAATTTTTTTTGATTCACAATTTTCACTCATTTTTTTTTTTACTGTTTTTCAAGAATATTTTTTTCACCCTCACAAATTTATTGTTAAAATGCTTATAACAAGCAAAAACTATTCACATGGAATTGTTTCAGGTAGTCCGATGATTATACCCTTGCTCGACTCGCTCGGGAAAATGTCTGAAGACTAATGAGTGAAGTTTAAAATTTTGATGAAGCTCAGTATTTCCCTTATCTCCCCCCTCCCATCCTCAGATAATTTTTTGCTAGGTGCTATGCGGAAAAAAGTGTTTTTTCCCACACAATTTTTGGGGGGAAAAATCCACGCCGCAAAGGGTGTCTTAGCAGACGTCATGGAGGTCCAAACCATTTTCGTCAACATATACCTGTATAGCATACTGACGATGCCGGATGTTTCTGATGAAAGGGAACACGGTCAATATATTCGAGTTTATTATCTTGAAGAGCTCCAACGACATTTCCAAATATTTTCAAAACTCATCAGCATCATCTCGACCGATAAGGGAGGCTCAATCTTGTAGCACCTCCCCCGCTCCCCCTCTCCTTCACAATTACTTTAACTTTTCTTCTTCTCTATTGGTGAGAAAAATCACTTTTTCCCCACATAGAGATAAATCAGAAGGTTTTTATTCTGAGGGCTCATCGAGAAGTATCATAGTTTTAGTCAGGTAGTTGTCCTGCTTGTACTTCAATAAAATTTTAGTGCTTCGCACCCATGGCTTTTGCGGGAGAAGAGAAGAACTTGTGTGAGCAAGCTGCATCGCTTCGTTCAATAGAAGAATATACTGCTTGGGAAAAGAAATGCGATGATTTGATTGATTTACTGAAAGCGGAATCTCAGGTGAAACGTATACGATTGAGACTTGGTTATTATCAATATGTGGCGGCTCAAATTATGCGTTTGGAAGGTTTAAAACATGTGACGAGTCAACGTTTTAGCCACATTGGTGCGGGCAATTATAATGGATTAATCTGGCGAGAGACGGAGAGTGCATTCGCAAATCGCTTGATAACCGGTGCTGTGATCAATCAAAAACACGTTGATCCAAGACTCTTCCTCTCTGACGCAGGTGAAATTGTTATTGAAAAAGTGCAAAACTTCATTGCTGAACATGATTTTGTGAAAGTGAATACGCTATTCAACGGTGATTTCACGACAGGGGAAAAACAAATGTATAAAAGCATAAATACGCGAAATGTAGAACTTTTCAAAACATCTGATTTGAGTGAGTGGTATGCTCAACATATTGTTGAGCCTACATTGACTTTGCTTGATGAATTTCAAGAACGTGACAGTCGGTGGTATTTAACTCGCATATTAAATCTAACAGTTAATATTAATAAATATAAACCTTTGAGTGCGGGATGCCACATTAGATTGCCACGACATATAGCCTCGAAGAAGGCAATTGTCAATGTAAAATCTCAAGACAATGCATGTTTTGCTTGGGCCGTGGTAGCCGCTCTCTATCCAGCAGAGAGTCACAGCGACCGAACAGCGTCATACCCCCACTACTCCACAGTGTTGAATTTAGCCGGGATTTCTTTCCCCGTAGCCGTGAACCGCGTGAAAAAATTTGAAAAACTTAACGATCTCTCGATAAACGTATATGGAATGAAAAAGGATACGGTGGCACCAATTCATGTAACATCTAATAAGAAGGATAGGCATGTGAACTTGCTGTATATTGAAGGTCAACATCCTGGCAACATTGGACACTATGCGATGATAAAGAATCTAGCTCGTCTGGTGGGCTCGAGTTTAAGCAAACATCGGTCGTGCAAATACATGTGTGATCGGTAAGTTGTGAAAAGGAGTGGAGATAAATTTTAATCATAGATCTTGAAAAACATATAATCAATAATTTTTCAATTTTACAGCTGTCTACACTATTTCCCATCGATTGAGAAACTACATTCGCATGAAATAGATTGCGGTCAATTGAATGAATGCGCTGTGAAACTGCCCAACGAACTTGACAAATGGTTAAGTTTCACAAACACCAACCGAAAAGAGCGACATCCATTTGTCGTTTATGCAGATCTGGAGTGCATCCTCATGAAGACTGAAGATGAAGAGAAGAAAAAACAACATCATCGGGCATTCAGCGCTGGATATTATGTAAGCTGTTCATACGATGAAAAATTGTCGGGTTATTATTCTCATCGCGGTAGTAATTGTATAGAATGGCTTGTAAAGGAGTTGAGAGACTTGGCATTGAAAGTGGAAAAAATTTTATTGCGCACGATCCCCATGAATGAGTTAACACCGGCTGAATGGAAAAAATTTCGTGAGGATAGGAATTGCCATATTTGTGAGAAAGCGTTCGAAAAACAAGAGCAACGTGTGCGTGATCATTGCCATCTAACGGGGCAATTCAGAGGTCCAGCACACTCTAATTGTAATTTAAATTATCAAAATTCCTTCGTCATTCCGATAGTATTTCACAATTTGTCAGGGTACGATGCTCATTTTATCATCATAGAAGTGGCCACTGCATTCGCGGGGAAAGTTGACGTTCTCCCTCTGACAAAAGAAAAATACATTTCATTTACAAAGACCGTGCAGACATCGAAAGACACACGGAAGAATATAAAACTGCGCTTCATTGATTCTTTCAAATTTCTAAGCACAAGTCTAGACAAACTAGCATCACTATTAACCATAGATAAACTCAAAATTTTAAAATCTCAATTTCAAAGTTTATCCGCAGATGATTTCATGCTCTTGACTCGAAAAGGAGTATTTCCATATGAGTACATTGATAGTATGGAAAAATTAGATGAGACCTGTCTTCCAGCTCAAGGTGCATTTTATAGTTCATTGACTGACGAGACAATCGATGATTCAGAGTATGCACACGCGAAAAATGTGTGGGAGAGATTTTCACTTCGAACGCTCGGTGAATACAGCGATTTGTATCTAAAGACGGATATCCTTCTATTAGCTGATATATTTGAAAATTTTCGTGATACATGCCTACAAAGATATACTCTCGATCCAGCACATTATTACACGCTTCCCGGATTCTCCTGGGATGCAATGATGAAAAAAACGGGGATTAAATTCGAGTTACTCACGGACATTGACATGGTGCTATTCATTGAGAGGGGTATACGAGGAGGTTTGAGTCAATGCTCTTGCAGGTATGCGAAAGCAAATAATAAGTACATGAAATCGTTCAATCCATCGGAACCCTCATCATATCTAATGTATTATGATGTGAATAACTTGTATGGATGGGCAATGACGGAATGTTTGCCTCATTCTAAGATTCAGTGGGTTTCTGATATTACAAATTTTAACATTAAATCGATCGCTGCAGATTCACCAATCGGCTACATCCTCGAAGTTGATTTAGAATACCCTGAGAATTTACATGATACACACGTCGACTTACCGTTTTGTCCAACACATGATAAACCTCCGGGTAAGAAGCAGGAAAAGTTGCTTGCAACGGTGCATGAAAAAAAGCGTTATGTAATTCACTATCGTGCTTTACAACAGTGTCTAGATCATGGATTGAAAATTACAAAAATCCATCGAATATTGCAATTCGAGCAATCCCCCTGGCTTCAATCATACATTGAATTGAATACGTATTTTCGAACTCAAGCGAAGAACGAATTTGAAAAAACAATGTTCAAATTGATGAACAATGCGGTGTTTGGCAAAACACTGGAAGACGTACGCACGCATGTACAAGTGAAAATTCTAACGCAATGGGATGGTCGATATGGTGCAGAGGCAATGATTGCAAAGCCAAATTTTCATAGTCGCAGCATATTCGCTGAAAATCTCATCGCAGTGAAATTGCGTAATCTCGAGGTGAAATTCAACAAGCCTATATATGTTGGAATGTCGATTTTGGACATTTCAAAGACATGCTTGTATGAATTTCATCATGATTTTATGGTTCCATTATATCATGACAAGTGTAAAGTTTTGTATACAGACACTGATAGTCTTATATATCACATTCACTGTGAAGATGTATATGAGGATATGAAGCGAAATATTGAAAAATTTGACTCGAGCGACTATCCAAGTGATAATGTATATGAAATACCGTTGGTCAATAAAAAGGTCCCAGGTCTCATGAAAGATGAGAACAATGGGGCTATTATGACTGAATTCGTGGGCCTTAGATTTAAAATGTATGCAACACGCGTGGAGGGTAAAAAAGAAACGAAAAAGGTGAAGGGAGTGAAGAGTAATGTTGTCGCTAGAACAATAACCTTTGACGATTATATGAAATGCTTAGAGCATGATATTGAAATAACTCGTAGTCAGTCTTGTATAAGATCATTTTTACATCAGGTATATACAATTTCAGAGACAAAAACTGCTCTGAGTCCTCACGACGATAAACGATATATCATTCCAGGAAGTGTACAAACTCTACCATGGGGACATTATCGAGTGCCATTGTAAATAATAGCTTAAGGAAAGTCATGAAAGCGAGAGAGAGAGAGAAAGAGAGAGAGAGAGAGAGAGAGAGAGAGAGCGAGAGTGTAGTGATATCTAATGTACATTTCCTGTATATTTTTCACACATAATAAAAATAGTTTTATCAAACCATTGATGTTTCCTCTTTTTTCTATCAATTAGCAGTTTTTCCAGACCCAGAGCATGTTAACACATGATGTTATTTCAGGATAAATTTCCCATGGTATTTTTTCATATAAAATACCAAAACGTTTTCCTTTGACACACCATCGATACCTGCTCACGTTTCCAACCTGGGGAACGGTTAAGCTTTCAACGCATTCGAAGAGTGGGCCAGAGAGAGAAAGATTAAAATGACTGAGGCACCTGCTCAGGCTAGGATGATACCTAAGGTTCAAAATCTGCGTTGTTTAACGTTTGCCTTTTTCCGCATCTCCCCCATACCCTTCTTCTCGCAGTTCTCTTCCTTACTTTCAACAATTTTTTTTACTCATTAGGAGGATACACTGCCCATTTTTTCCCACTCTTATCCCCCATTCACATTGTTTTTTGGGGAAAAAAATGTTTCAGGGAGAGAAAATTTTGGAAAGAAAAACTTCCCTCATTCAACCGTAGTACTCACCACAGTACGTTTCGCAATCTTTTCAAATCATCCATCTCAAAAAAGTATTCATCATGTATTATGAAAACTTCAATACTGACAAATTGGTCGGACCATATCATTATGTACGCATTTCCAGCGTGCTCAATCCGAGCCAAGTGTGTGTTCATATATTCGGTGAAGACAACAGTTTAGTGCATCGAGTGTTGGAAGCAGTCAACGATATACCCCTTGATCATGCAGAGGTTCATCCCATTCTCGAGGAAGAGGTGCACCCGGGGAAGGCTCTTCTCTATCGTGAGGAGGAAATAACACATTATCGGGCCACGTTCATCCGCCGAGCGGGAGTGGATAATGTGATTGTTTGGCTCGGTGATTATGGCTTCGAAATCATGGTGAAAATCAATGAACTTTTCACACCACCAAGATGGACATTCGAAGTGCCATATCAGGCGGTAGTGTGTGGGATCCGCGGCATTGGACCGATTGGTGTGGACTATGAACCATTACACATCGAGAGTGTTGATGCAGCGATTAAAGGTGTCGGCTGGACTCTTGAAATATCACAAGAGGAAACCAACACCGATGCAGTGTGGGGACGGCTCATAAAAAATTCGGAGGACCCGGACGAACGCATCGACTATGTCGATCTCGTTTACAGCCTCTCAGCTGGTCGAAAATCCAACGACACGACACCATTCGAGTTTGCTGCTGCAGGATCGTGGTTCTGCAGCGTAGGGGAGTATGGGGCAAAGTGGCCCACTTAAGGAATTTAACGAGTTTTGTCGGGTAGCACATGGTCATTTACTTATTTTTATGTCCCCAAACTGATTCCACCTCCTTATTGCTCGAATTTTGAAAAAAAAAATTTTTGGGGCAAAGTGGCCGACCCCTCGAATGCGGTGAAAATCGATAATTGTCACTTCTCGTTAAATAGACGTTGGAATTGACTGTTCTCGCATGGAACATTGAAGGATGCGATAAAACGAAAAGAAACGAGGCATAGTAGGAACCCTCCTTCGATGGGATGAAAAAAAAATTAGTCAGAATACTTCGATAAATTTTGCCAAATTTTTTTTCATGCCGAAAATGAATATCCAGCCCACTTTATCAGATAATAAATGATCTTTCGACTATTGTTGAGTCTTAAAACTCTTTGTTCATCCTCTTTTTCCTTATTTGGTCGAGAAAATTTTTTGGGGCAAAGTGGCCACCCTCTCGAATGCGGTGAAAATCGATAATTGTCACTTCTGGTTAAATAGACGTTGTAATAGACTGTTCCCGCATGGAACATTGAAGGCCGCGATAAACCGAAAAGAAACGAGGCATAGTAGGTACCCTCCTTCGATGGGATGAAAAAAGAATTAGTCGGAATACTTGGATAAATTTTGCCATTACCAGTGGCAAAAGCCCGTTCTTATCGGGGGCAAATCGTGGGAAAACCGCCATTATCACGAGTCTGTCGTATCGCGCAAATCTAGTGAGTAAGAAAAAAGAGATCATCAAAAAAGAAAAATTCTTGTCTGCGGCGGACGTTGCGTGTATTTTCTGCGATCAACTTTATTCGCATTCCTCCAAAGATTGAATTCGCTGCGAAACATGCCTAAAATGGGCGCACACCTTGTGTGCAGGTGTTGATGAAGATGAAGTCCATTATAAGTACGATTTTTGTCAATTAAAATAAAATAGACATTCATCAGTAATTCGCAAAATGATTCTCACCCTCTGCCTCAAATAGCTATCAATTTCTCAAAAAACATAGAATTCTCACTGAACCTGAGCCCCGCCAGAAATCGGAATTGCGTGAGTCGCCACTTTGCCCCAGAATTCAAAAATGCCCCAAAAAAGTGGATGGCCACTTTGCCCCATGTGGCCACTTTGCCCCATGTTCCCCTATATGAGCAAACTAACAAATTTGCTAACTTCGCGAATGGTGAGGATGATGATGATGATGATGATGGAACTCATCCAGTTGGTGATGCAGATGACCAGATATCATTGTTTGATGACGATGATGATATGTGGTTAAATTTCGACTTGGAAGAAGAGGAGATGGACGCGATGGCAGCGGGCGAGGAGGAGGAGGAGGAGGAGGACGATAACTTGAGGGCTCCACCAATGCATCCCGAGGAAATCCGATTCCTTCAACAATGGGGTGTGTTGGAAATACCAATGTTGGAGGAGGAGGAGGAGGAAGAGGCTAGTGACTCCGACAATTCCATCGACTTATGTTGAAGAAAAAAGTGTGTGTGTGTGTGTGTGTGTGTGTGTATTATATTGTTGATAACCTTTCATATATTTTGTCACAATATATTGTAACGGTACGCTTTTATGACGTCACCCGCTACGCGTGTGTTCGAGCTACTAAAATTTAGGAGCAGGCATGAAATGAGCGAAAGAGTGAAAATTTGTGGTCAAAATTATAATGATCGTGTTTATTCACAACGGTTTCAGTATACAAAAGAAATTGTGATGCAAATCGTTGGTGTTTTTGTGATAAATATGAATTCTTTCTCTAATTTGTCCAGTTTCGCAATTCTGTCCTTTTATTTCAATAAACTTGTCCAATTTTAAGGAATCGCTCTCTTGTCTCAATGAACTTGTCCAAATTACAGTTTCTTTCCCTAATGTCAAGAAACTTGTCCACTTTAATTATTTCTGCTCTCTTTTGCTAATTCTTATAAATTCAGATCTGTGAGATCAGAAATTAATTCCTATTCTTCTCAATTCTCAAATTTAATCAATCCGACTAATTCTCTGCCTCTATACAATTTTATATGATCTTTGTGGACTGGCTCGATATAAATCAACTGAGATTGATTAATTTTTTCAGGACAATTAAATTAAATTTCATTTTAATCGAATGTTTTAAAATAATTTATGTAATTCAGACAGTTCCCGCTTCAAAGAGGATAGTGGAGACTCACGCTCTCGAAATAAATTATCTATTGCCTCCAACAAAATAAATTAAATTGGGTTAAACGAAAAGGGGCCTATGCCAAGAATCTGCAGACCGTACGGAATCGCACCGTCCCCTCCCTCTTTAGCATAGGAATAGAAGGAACCGAATTGAGAATCTTCAGACCCCACGGAATCGCAGGGTCCCCTCCCTCTCAATAAGGAATGGATAGGTTATCACCCTCGAATCTTTGGCCTGAACGGAGTCGCTCAGTCCCCTCCCTCTCGGCGTGATCGGAAAGGAATTTCACCCTCGAATCTTTGGCCTGAACGGAATCGCTCAGTCCCCTCCCTCTTGGCGTGAAATTTGGAGTATTTGGGTTGGTTGGTTTGTTGGAGCTGATTTCCAGAGTCACTACCTCTGTACTAAAGCGAGAGCTGATTCAAGAATGAGCTGCCGTTGCTGCTCCGCACGGCCTTTTATACTCGTTTGAACAAAGAAATAATAATGATAATTCTGTCTAAAAATAACTTGGACTTTGATTCGCTTTGAAAAATAATCTCCAACCAGAATTTTGCTCTCTAAATTCATGGATTGGTCGATAATTCCCGCTCGCGCCGTAATTGGACAAGCTTGAGGCTGTTTTCCCTCGCTTTTGAGAACTTAATGATTTCTGTGTGAAATTAAATGCTTTTAACGAACAAAAATTGTATTCTGCTTTTTAAAGTTTAAATGGATCAAGTTTATCTTTTAATCAACGTTAAATTAATACATTATGATCATTTTCGATCATTATTTCCCCTGGAACCAAATGCTCGCTCGTGACTGGTCATTTCTGTTGGAGCCAGCACGCTATTGGAGTTTTCTGGACAAGTTTTCTCTGGACGCTCTCAATTGCTTTTGACACCGACTTTTTAACTTGTTTTGTTTAATTGAATCTTGCCTCGTATCAAAATGAAATTAATTGTGTCATTTAAAACATAAAATGAAAGTAATTACGAGAGAAAAGAGTTTTTCTTATTTAAGCAATAGCCTTTACGCCGAGCCACGGAGAGTCGCGTCGAGCGGCTGAGTACGAGCTCGCGTGGCGCGAAGTTCAAACGTCATATTTTCTTTATTTAAAAAGGGAGTGCCGTTTCAACGCCCCCAGGACAAAAAGAATTGAGAATAGCGAAATGACTTTTTGTTCTAAATTGGAGGACGGGGCAAGGGCGCGTCGTCTGGATGTTTAGATGGCTTTTATCCCTCAGGCTCGTCTTCCATCATTTGTCGGAATTCTTCTTCGGCGTCAAGATGTTCCAAGTGTTCGAGCAGCCTTTGGTGGGCTCGTTCATCATCGAATCCTTGATCCACTTCGCCATTTTGTTGATCGAAAAGTTGTTGTATTTGTCGAATAGATGCCCATGGAATGTCGTCTCTCAAACTGAGTCCGTAGACACCTCGTTTTGCAAAAAGGTTTCGGACGAGACTTTCACTCAATTTGACTCTGTAGGAGCTGATGTAGAGCTCGATTTCAAAGCCCCCAATTGTTCGATGTTCGCCAATAATGGAAATGTATGCCGTTTTCTCGACCAGCTTGTCCCGGTAATGTATGCATAGGGTCTCCTCCCATTGCTCTCCGATGTATGGTTTGACGTCAGATATAAACGCTTTGGTTGAAAAGCACGGCGCGCACGCAAATTCGTGCGGAATGCGCCTTAAATCGTCGACAGGAGTCATTAATTTCACCCCTCTGTCGATTAATCTGACTGTGGCCTCGTCCTCGTCGATTTCAAGGACTTTTGCTCGATATGCGATATTTTTATTCATTAAGGCGTATAATTTGCCTGTTTCGACGTTTACAAGTGGGCTCGGTCGTTGGTGAGCTATGAAATCACCCAACTCCTCTTCAAAATCTTTTAATTCCAGATTTTTCGCCGGAGTGGTGAAAGTCAAATTTGTAGGGTTCATGAAGTCCAATATTATGACCTCAAGGTTGCCTTCCCAGGTTGATGGCCACGAAGTTGGATTGGGAACTCCCGGGATCATGTGTTGACTCATTTTGATTTGTAAGATGGCGGTGGGTCTCTGGATCGATGTTGACGGTAGCTCGTCTCGGTGTGGAATGGTGATTCTCGACCCGAGGAAGCTCGATTTATACGACTCGATGTTCCCCCACTTCTCGTCCCGTGGCGCCCTCTCTAATGATGTTCTCCGATGACTTTTGGGGTGGGGATGATTCTAAATTTGCTATTTCTCAATTTTCTCTTTTCTTTTATTTTACAGGTCTCTCTGGTAAGTACGACACTCAAAACTTCTTTCTCTTTTTCTCTCATTTTTCAGGTTTTAACAATAATCTCATTTCTTTTCTCTTTTCTTTATTTTTGGGTTAGTATTCGATTTTCTTTTAATAATTTGTTCTTTCTTTTTCAGGTTTCAGGTAAGCGATGTCTCTTTTCTCTTTATTCTAAATCTTTTTGTTTTTTCATTTTTCAGATTCTAGGTTCTACGAGGCAAGCTTCATCGGTAAGTAAGAATCTTTCAAGCATTTTATTTTATTTTCTGTCTATTAATTTTCTTTTTATTTTTCTTTCAGGTCTGCAGAGGCGAGAGTTCCAGGTAAGTCCTATTCTTATTTCTAAATTTCAGGTAAGTATGATTTTTCGGGTTTTTCTAATCAATTTCTTTTTCTTTTTCAGATTTCTTGGTTCCAGGCACGAGACAAAATTCTTGGGTAAGTAAATGATTCTATTTTCGTAAAAAAAATATTCTTTTCGATGTTTTTAATTGTTATTTTTCTGCTTTCCAGGTTCTACGGACATTGGACATCTCGCAGGTAAGTAGTATTTTTCGTCCTCATATCTAGTAGATCATTATTGATAATAATTTTTTAAATACACGCTTTTTGTTTTTAGGGCATGGAGAATAACACGCAAACACCAAGGATTTGTCAGGTAAGAAAAAATATATTTATTGGATAATTGTCTTTGACTAAAGAGATTACGGATAGCCCTTTTAGCAGACTGTTTACATGATAGTCGCTGCCGTTGTTAACATAAATCGTTTCGTAAAAAAAAAAAAACTTCCTTTCATTTAATAACAAAATTTTTATCTGTTAATCAGTCATAGTTCTTAGGAAATAATAAAATGGTCTTCTTGTTTCAAAAGACTAATTCGTCTTTTTGTCACCAATTTTCAAAAAAAAAATATATCTAATATGTCTCTTAATGTTTTCCAAAAATAATATCACAGTTTTTCACTCCCCTTTTTTTTTTTTTTTTTTTTGATTAGTTGCTCAATTGCCCGTTTTTTATTTCCTCCGCGATTTGCTTTCGTTCATCGCTTATGTCATCTTGACTGAAGTCGAATTTCCGATTTTCCGCTGCATATTTGGCAAATAGACAAACAAACACCCCACAGTCGTAATCGTTCATCTGTCGGGGAATGTCCTTGTTTATTTTCAAAATCCATTTATCAGGAAGAAAATTTGTCTGTCCCGTGTGCTTTGCTTCGTCGATCAGGTATTGGAAGAGCGTCGTTAGGCAGCCTTTGTCTCCTCCGTGTAGACTGTCGTAGAAGCTGATACATTTTTCATTTAAGCCAATAGATGCCATGCACCAGTGATTTCCAAAATGCAGAGGTACGAGGATTAGATCGTATGAGAAAAGGTTTATTTTCTTCGTCCATCGTTTGACAGAAGGGTGTCCTCCTGATCGGAGGCGAGCATAGAAAAAGGAGTTCATACAGTGAATATTTCTGTTTGTTTTTTTGCTCCTTTCAGCAATTAGCGTGAAATAAATGTTTATCACCTCATCATTTACCCATCTCTTGTCCTTCAACGTTTCACAGTGTTGATCTAGGCATATTTTGGCGACTTTCGTTTCTCTTTCCACTTTCATTTTCTTTTTGTTGTTCTCCTTGCACCCTTCTACGTTAGACTTTTGTTTTATTCCCTTCACTGCCTCACCCGTTTCTTCCTTCTCCGGATGTTCCTCTTTTTTTTTTTTTTTTTGATTTTGTCACGCACACCCAAATCTCCTTTTCCTTCCATTTTCTTTAACCCCCTTCCTTTGACCTCATTTATTTCTCGTTCTTGTTTTGTTTTGGCATCGTTTTCATCCTCCTTCCATTTAAACTCTCCAACCCGCCATTGGGTCCATTCCTGTCCTTCTCTCCTCATTTTTTCCGTTTCATCCATTTCTTTTTTGTACTGTTCCCTCTTTTTGGCTTCTAACTCCCTCCTCTGACTTCTTTGTTCGCTGCTTGAGATCGACGTCGGAGTGGTTCGATCGCATACTGGTGAGATCATAATCGGTACCGTCATTTCTTTTGATACATCGGCTACTTGTCGTTGTGCCGCTATGAATCCCAGTGTTCTTTGTCGACTAGACTTTTCCGTCTCCGGTATATCCACTTTACTCAGCGTCCAGGCAAAAACTTGCACCGATTTATTTTTTTGTGGTGGGGTCTGTGTGTCCGAATTTTGGTTTTTCTTTTTTTCTTTTCTCTTGACTTGTCCTCTATGTTTCTCCTCCCGTTGGTTCTGTCCTTTCTCTTTATTCGGCGCTGTTTCTACTTCTTGCACTTCGGTTGTTGTGAGCTCGCCATCCCAACCTCCATTTTCACCCGTTTGTTGGCTGAAGTTCATCCTCTTGACCATTACCTTGGTTTGTGTGGAGACGTCCCTCATCTCTATTTTGAGAACACATTTTGATGTATTCTTTGTCTTTAATTTATTTATTCTCTTTTCATACCTTTTTTATGCCTTGATCCTTCTTTTTATGGACTTCGTTTACCCTTCTTAGCTGCGTCCTTTCTTCGTTCGTCGGACTCGGGGATTTAATTTTTGTTCATTATTGCCGGATCCTTGTTCGGTGATTCAATTTTTGTTCAAGATCACCGGATTCCCCGTTCTCTGTCTGCTGCACCGCCCTTTTCTACATGGGTGAAGTCAGCCGGCGCGGCCCTTCTTTTCGAGCGCCACGAAGTTTGCTGCTCTTTCTTGTCCAGTTTCCATTCCTCTCCTTTTTATTGTTACTCTCCCGTTTATGTTTAATTATGTTATGGTAGTTATAGGTAGTTATTTAAATTTTTATTTTATTTTCGATTTTATTGATTTTTTTTATGTTTTTCAGATTTTCCATAAAATTGTTAGGTAAGTGGTGAATTTTTTAGTTTATTTTCGATTTTATTAATTTTTTTTCTTATTTTCAGGTTTTTCATAAAATTGATGGTCCTCGTCGTGTGTGGAGTAACCATTCTGGTAAGTAAACATAAATTTTTTTATCTTTTAGTTGTTTAAATCATAATAACAATTTTTTTCTTTTTCTCTTTTCAGGTTTTCGTCAGGAATTCGTTCCCCAACGGTAAGTATTAACTCAAATTGATAGTCTTTTTTATTATTTGTTGAATTTTTATGTTTTATTTTTCAGGGTCACCGTGTGAGACATTCTTCTAGGTAAGTACGCATGATTCTTATCTCCAATTTAGAGGATAACTAAAAATATAATTTCTTTGTTTTCCTTTTTTTCAGGTTCCCTTTGGATTGTATCCCCTGCGGGTAAGTATTAAATGAAAATCATAAATTTGTTTATTGTTTATTTATCCATTTATTTATTTTTCTTTTCAGGTTAGCTGGGCGACGTATCCCTCTTGGTAAGTATGCATAATTCTTGTTTCTTTGTACACATAAAATAAAAACTTTCTTTTGTCCTTTCTTTTTACAGGTTCCTCCAGGAATTCGTCCAGCCGGTAAGTAATAAATGAAAATCAGGAATTTATTGTTTGTTTATTTAACTTTTGTATTTTTTCAGGTTGGCAGCGTGGTACATTCCCCTCTCCACATCGGTGTTCGTGTTTTCGAGAATGTAAGTAGCAGCTGCTATTTGTTTTTTGATTCTATACGGTCCTTCGTAAATAGAAAAGAACTTTGCCATCTTTTTGTTCATTGGATCACTCACGTTGCATGCTTTTGCTAACACAAGATCTCCAACTTGAAATTCTATTAATTTATGTCTTTGATCGAACTTTTCAGCTCTTTTTCTTCCTTTTCTTGCAATCCTTTCTCGCGCCAGCATTAATTTTTCTTCAATTTCATCCTCTTGTTCATTTTCTTCTTTATCGATTTGAATCCAATTTTTCCAGATTCTTTGAGGTTTTATATTTTTTTGTATCTCAATTGGCGTCATTTCCGTAGTATCGTGATGAGTTTCATTAATACAACCTTCAATTACCTTGACCCATTTCAGCCAATCAGTGTGCTTGTCAGTTAGGAACGTTCTAAAAAATCTACCTATCTCTCGGTTTACCCTTTCTACTACATTTCCTTGAGGATGTCTAATTGACGAGAAAACTGGCTGTATTCCTTCACTAGCTAATTTTTGTAGCCATAATCGCGACGTGAACTGTGTTCCGTGATCGAATTGTAATTTTCTGGGTTTTCCATTTTCCGGAATGTAATAATTAAAGATTTTATTGATTGTAGCTGGCGCTGTTGCAGCTTTCAATGGATATAGAGCGACAAATTTCGAAAAAACATCGATCGTGACGAGGATGTGTTTCATTCCGCCTTGTGAGGCTGGCAAAGGACCGAAAAAATCGATTGATACGATATCTCCGGGTCCTTCCGGAATGATGTTTTGCTGTGCCGCATATGAATGCTGATTCGGAACCTTGTTTCTTTGGCACGAATCGCATGATGCGAGAATTTGTCTAACAGCGCGATACATTCTTGGGTAAGTAAAATCCTCATTTATAATTTTCCAAACTTTCTTTGCCCCTATGTGACCGTACATTTCGTGTGTTTCAGATACTAGACGTTGGAAGATTTCGCGCGGCAGCACCACTTTACTCGAATTCGTTTTCAATAAAATATTATTTCTCAACTGAAATTTATCGTCTTGTTGATTTTCAATCCTCTCTCTGATTTCCTGAATTTTTTCTTCCCTCATTTGCCAATCTCCTATGTTTTTCATCATGTTTTCTAATTCTCTAGATGGTTTTGTTGCTAGCATCGTATTTATGACGAGTTCTCTTCCTTTTCTGCCCCCCGTATCCGGAGGATTTAAACGACTTAGGACGTCGGCTACAACATTTCTCGTACCGGGACAGTATTCAAATTGGATATCGTAATCCTGAATTGCTAGTATCCATCTAGTCAAACGTTCGCTTAACAGCTGACTATTTTTCAAAAAAGTGATTGCTTGGTGATCTGTTACGACTCTGATTTTTGATCCTAACAAATAAGTTCTCAATTTTTTTAGCGACCACACAATTGCCAGTAATTCTTTTTCAGTAGTCGTGTATGCTAATTCTGGCCCTTTTAGCGTCCTACTTGCAAACATTACGACCCCTAAATCTCCGTTATCGTCGCGTTGAGCTAAAGTGCCCCCCAATGCATAATTGCTTGCATCTGTTTGCAATATGTACTCTTTCGTTGGATCAGGATGTTTTAAAAGCACGTTTTCGACAAATAAATTTTTTATTCTCTGAAATGCTATTTGTTTTTCTTTATCCCAATCCCATTTTGTTTCTTTGCGTAATAACTTCAAAAGAGGAATCGTTTCTTTTGCATGTTCTTTTGTGAACTTAGTATAATAATTAATCAAACCAAGGAAACCTCTAAGCTGTTTTAAGTTTCGCGGCGCAGGAAAATCGTGTATTGCCTGTATCTTTTCAGGCTGGGGTTTAATACCTTCAGTTGTTAAAATATGGCCTAAGAATTCTACTTCTTTCCTGAAAAATCTGGCCTTTTTTAGTTTGATTGTCATACCGTGTTTTTCTAATCGGTCTAAAAGTTCATCTAATTGTTGCATATGCTCTTCGAAGCTTGTTGAGATGCACAATAGATCGTCTACAAAATTAATCACGTGGTCGCCTAGACCGTGTAAAATAATGTCTAGAGCTCTTAACAATGATGCAGTACTCGTTTTTAATCCAAATGGAGTGACAGTAAATTCGTACACTTTTCCACGATATCTAAAGGCTGTGTACTTCATTGAGTTCGGATGCAACGGAATTTGCCAAAAGCTATTCGTTAGATCAAGCGTGGTCATGACTTTAGCTGTGTGACATTTTTGAAAAACTTCTTCGATATTGGGCACTGACTCGTGATCGTCCTCCATAACCTGATTTAATTTTCTCGCGTCCAAACACAACCTAACGGACCCATCTTTTTTTATGACTGGAATGATTGGATTGATCCACGGACTACTAGATCTTTGAATAATCCCATAATCTAACAATTTCTCAATTTCCTTATCTACCTTCTCTCGATGCATTAATGGAACCTCGTAAGCGTGGGCAACGATCGGTTTATCCGTCGTAATATTTAGCTCGTGTTCGTAAACCGAGATTCTACCTGTACTTTTTCGAAAAACGTTCCTTCTATTCCATAAAACCTGCCTATGGATTTCTTTTTCTTTTTCGGAGAGTTCTGTGTGATCTACGATTTCGTTTATTTCCTCTATTGTGACTTCTTCATTATTTTCTCGATTGTACATCAGATTATGTACTGGCTGAATGATAATTTTATTTAAACTTTGCACTGGCTTAATAACTTTACTTCTCAATAATTCTTTGTAATCATTTTCTTTTAATCCCCATTTTTCATTAATTTCCCCTTTTTCAATAACTTCTTCAATCTCCGACGTAACTTCTCCCCTTTCAACCATACTCTCTTTTTCTTTTTTTGATTTCTTTTTCTATTATTTCTCCCTCAACAATTGTTTCATCACCTTTAACTTCCTTATTTACTTTTTCTCCATTTTTAATTTCTCCCTTAACTTCTTCTGTAATTTCTTTTTTAACGACATTCTCCTCAACTTCATCTTCATCAGTAACTTCTTCATTTTTAATTTCTTTTTTTACTCCTTCATTTTCTTCTTTAACTTCATTCTCATTTTTACCCTTTATCTCTTCTTTAACAACTACATTACTCTCTTTTTCTCCCATTTTGAATTCTACACTTTTTTCTTTTTCAATTTTCCCCACCGCGGGAATTATTTCAATGACTTCATTGTATTTGACCTGGAGAGACATCTCTCCCAGGTCTATTAAACTTTTTAAAGGTTGAAGGGCATCTACCCCCAGCAACACATCCCTTATTAAACCAGGCACTATTAAATATTTTACGAAAGTCTTTATTTTTCCGATCTCTGTTACAGCCATAATCTGATGCTTTATCTTTGTCATTTTTCCTTTGATTGCCCCTTTTACCGTAACTCCTGTCACTGGCAAAAGAGGACAATTTTTTAGAACTTCTTTATTCTCCAAATAGAACTCCTCCGAAATCGTAGTCACTTTAGAACCAGAATCTATAAGTGCAGTTACCGGAATCCCCTCGATTTTCGCGTAAATTTCTGGGCATTCTATAATCGGGACTGCTTCCCCATTTATTTCCTCTCCTAACAAGAATTCACGGGTATCCGTGAAGATTGTATTAATGGGGAGCTCATTATCACGATTTAAACGTTTCTCTCCATTGAGGTACCATTTCATTTCATCGGGTATCGTGTATTTTTCATTACTTTCTTTTTTCGTTGTACCTCGCACATTTTTGTTATTTTTCTTTTGACGATTTCTTTTGAGTACGGGTACAACGCTTATGCGTTTCCCGCCTTGGAAGTGCTTGGCTGAGGTTCAACTTTTGTTTCGATTGTCGCCTCTATGGCTTGAATCGGTTGTTGTTGCCGAGCATTGTTGTTCGGAGGTCCATTATTCTGGTTTGGGTTCGGTGGACCCCAATTTTGATTCCGAACTTGCTGGTGGTTGGGATTATAAGGAGGCCGATTATTGTAATTGTTTCCCCAGTTTTGTTGGTTGTTGCGGAAGTTTCCGTCGTTCGGCCGTTGGTTGGAATACCCATTGTTCGGTCGTTGGTTATTATTTTGTTGGTGGCCCTGTTGGTTGAAATTTCTACTTTGTTGGTTGTTCCAATTGTAGTTATTATATCCTCCATTTTGACCTCTATTGTTTTGTTGCCAATTATTATTTGGTTGGCCATTGGGTTTCCAGTTTTGGTTCTGGTAACCACCGTTTTGCGGCATTTTGAAAGGCCTTGGCTCATTTTTGTCACTATTATTTTTATGACCCTGAACTTTTGGAGGTGTTTCCTCCTCAATTCCCGTGTTCACTGGACCACTCTGGTCCAGCTTTTCGAGGAATTCGATCAATTGCTCGAGGTTTAAGAAACCTCGGCTTATGATTGTGGCCCTTATTTCCTCCGTGAAATGTTGTGACAAAGAAGCCACAATGTCTTTGTCAGATGGCGGTGGAATCAAATCCCTAGCCGTTCCAAACGTTCGAGTGGCATACTCGACCTTAGTCATTTTGCTTTTCTCGGGATATTTCCCGAATTCGAGCTCCTTGCGGACCTTCCTTTGCACCTCATAGCTCCAGAATCGATTTATGAATTTGGTTTCTATGTCCTCGAAGTCATTTATTTCCTCTTCTACGAGGACCCACCATTCCTGGGCTGCTTTTTCCAGGCATTGTCCAAGCAGATATTTCATTTCGGTAAAGGTGGGGTTTATCACCTCACAGTAGCGCCTGAATTCTTTGACGAATTTGATCGGTCGTTTGTCTTTCGACCCATCGTATGTTGGCGCCTTTATTTTGAACTTGTTGTTCAGAGGCATGATGTCACGGTGAGGAGATTTCATTTCTCGATGATCTTCACCATCATCCGATTCTTCTTCCTCAACTTCGGGTTTCGGAACGATTCGCGTACTCTCGATCGTAGGACTGTGGAATTTGTCCTTCGTTTCTAAGTTTTCAACCCGTTTCCGGATTGCGTTCGCATCCAATTGCATCTGCGCTACGCTCACTTCGACAACGGCACTTTTTGCCTCGTTCTCTTGGACGATTCTTGTCAGACCCGTTACGTGGCGTTTGATCGGATCGTAGATTTGATGCACGTCACTGGCAATTTTTGCCTGCATGACCGTTAATTTCTCCGAAAATTCGGCTCTCAATTCAATTGTTGCCTGGTTGTTTTTGGCGATTTCATTCGCCATTATTTGCACTTGCGATCTTACTTCCTGCATCGCTTCCATTAGACCAACCAGCAACTGATTGTTTACCTCCCCAAACTCAATCCGGCCACGGTCTGATTTCGGAGTGCCAAATTCTTCCAAACGATTATCTTCTTTATTGATGTGTGAATCAACATTATCAGCAAAATTTGCCCTTGATTCGTTGAAAATATCACCCGCTCCGGGAGGCGGAAGCGTGGTTGTAAAATCATGCGTTTGTGCGTCAGTTTCTGGATTCTGAATTCCAGAATCTGCGACAATTTCCTCGGTTTTATTTTTGTCAGCCATTTCAAAGACTCGAATAATTTTCATTCAAAAAAAAGAGTTTTCTAATTCTTGCGTCCACTTGCAATGCCTGCCCCACGTTGGGCGCCAAGTTGTAACGGTACGCTTTTATGACGTCACCCGCTACGCGTGTGTTCGAGCTACTAAAATTTAGGAGCAGGCATGAAATGAGCGAAAGAGTGAAAATTTGTGGTCAAAATTATAATGATCGTGTTTATTCACAACGGTTTCAGTATACAAAAGAAATTGTGATGCAAATCGTTGGTGTTTTTGTGATAAATATGAATTCTTTCTCTAATTTGTCCAGTTTCGCAATTCTGTCCTTTTATTTCAATAAACTTGTCCAATTTTAAGGAATCGCTCTCTTGTCTCAATGAACTTGTCCAAATTACAGTTTCTTTCCCTAATGTCAAGAAACTTGTCCACTTTAATTATTTCTGCTCTCTTTTGCTAATTCTTATAAATTCAGATCTGTGAGATCAGAAATTAATTCCTATTCTTCTCAATTCTCAAATTTAATCAATCCGACTAATTCTCTGCCTCTATACAATTTTATATGATCTTTGTGGACTGGCTCGATATAAATCAACTGAGATTGATTAATTTTTTCAGGACAATTAAATTAAATTTCATTTTAATCGAATGTTTTAAAATAATTTATGTAATTCAGACAGTTCCCGCTTCAAAGAGGATAGTGGAGACTCACGCTCTCGAAATAAATTATCTATTGCCTCCAACAAAATAAATTAAATTGGGTTAAACGAAAAGGGGCCTATGCCAAGAATCTGCAGACCGTACGGAATCGCACCGTCCCCTCCCTCTTTAGCATAGGAATAGAAGGAACCGAATTGAGAATCTTCAGACCCCACGGAATCGCAGGGTCCCCTCCCTCTCAATAAGGAATGGATAGGTTATCACCCTCGAATCTTTGGCCTGAACGGAGTCGCTCAGTCCCCTCCCTCTCGGCGTGATCGGAAAGGAATTTCACCCTCGAATCTTTGGCCTGAACGGAATCGCTCAGTCCCCTCCCTCTTGGCGTGAAATTTGGAGTATTTGGGTTGGTTGGTTTGTTGGAGCTGATTTCCAGAGTCACTACCTCTGTACTAAAGCGAGAGCTGATTCAAGAATGAGCTGCCGTTGCTGCTCCGCACGGCCTTTTATACTCGTTTGAACAAAGAAATAATAATGATAATTCTGTCTAAAAATAACTTGGACTTTGATTCGCTTTGAAAAATAATCTCCAACCAGAATTTTGCTCTCTAAATTCATGGATTGGTCGATAATTCCCGCTCGCGCCGTAATTGGACAAGCTTGAGGCTGTTTTCCCTCGCTTTTGAGAACTTAATGATTTCTGTGTGAAATTAAATGCTTTTAACGAACAAAAATTGTATTCTGCTTTTTAAAGTTTAAATGGATCAAGTTTATCTTTTAATCAACGTTAAATTAATACATTATGATCATTTTCGATCATTATTTCCCCTGGAACCAAATGCTCGCTCGTGACTGGTCATTTCTGTTGGAGCCAGCACGCTATTGGAGTTTTCTGGACAAGTTTTCTCTGGACGCTCTCAATTGCTTTTGACACCGACTTTTTAACTTGTTTTGTTTAATTGAATCTTGCCTCGTATCAAAATGAAATTAATTGTGTCATTTAAAACATAAAATGAAAGTAATTACGAGAGAAAAGAGTTTTTCTTATTTAAGCAATAGCCTTTACGCCGAGCCACGGAGAGTCGCGTCGAGCGGCTGAGTACGAGCTCGCGTGGCGCGAAGTTCAAACGTCATATTTTCTTTATTTAAAAAGGGAGTGCCGTTTCAATATTTTTCATGAAATATTTTTTCTTAATAAAAATAATAAAATCTAATATCCAAAAAACATAATAAGCCTGTCTCCGAGTCATTTTTTGATTTACTACTCCAATATATCTCCTTCCCAGTTAGTAATTTCAAGTCAACGTGAAAACGAGTGAGGTAGAACGCGAGAGAGAGAGAAGAATAAGAAAATTACCTGCACCATCCGAGGGAAAGGACTGTGTAAAGGGAGTGAGCGAGAGAGGGGAGAGATACATAGAAAAGGAA
Source organism: Venturia canescens (assembly GCF_019457755.1). NCBI lineage: Eukaryota > Metazoa > Arthropoda > Insecta > Hymenoptera > Ichneumonidae > Venturia > Venturia canescens. The sequence goes on along the minus strand of NC_057425.1, from coordinate 22,309,749 downwards.
AAACTACGGGGCACTTTTCCTTTTTTTTTTCATTTCATTTTATTGCACCAGCATCAATCCATGAATTCTGGCTATCGTCGAAACCGAGCCATTTTACAAATATCTTATTGCCACGCCTCTTAACTACTTTTTCTATGAGATAAATATCAGGATATTTCACCTTTAAAAGTTCATGCTCGTAAAAACCACCGGCAATGACCTCGTCTTGGTAATCTTTTAAATGGTAAGTTATTGGGTTAGTTCTTCTTACACGGGAGACGGTAAATATTTCAGTTGTCCAATTTGGCGTATAACCTTTATCGAAAACATTTTTAAACTTATACGCACTTTATCACCTATTTTAAATTTTGCTCGTTTTTTCACCACCTCTATTCGGTTATAAACGCTATGTAAAAGTCGTTCTTCATTCGCGATGTTAACATCTTTCGGCTTCATTTTTGTCGTACTATGAATAGTATTATTATAATTCTTAATTAAAGTACTAAGAATATCTAACCATTTCCAATTGCCGCGAAGACTAAATTGTAGCCACATTTTATTTTTGAGTGTGCGATTGAAGCGTTCGCAAATCGAAGCTTTTAAATTGCTAAATGTTGAATATAAATTTATATTATATTTTTTCATTAAATTCTTAAAGTCCATATTGTAAAACTCTTTGCCACGGTCGACATGAAGATTTTTCGGTACACGTCCTTTGCGGAAAATTGATTCCATAACGGCGGTGACATCTTTCCCACTCTTACTCTTCAACGGTGCGGCCCAGGCGAATTTGGAGAAAATATCGATGACGGTAAGTAAAAATTTATACTTGGAGTTGTATTGTGCGTATGCGGTCATATCCACAAGATCAGCTTGCCAAGTCTTATCCAGGCCGCGTATATCCACTCGTTGACGTGGATAATTTCGTCGAGCTGGCTTATGCAGCTCCTCCACCACGGCACGCTTCTTATCACTCATTTTCTCTCGTCAGTCGCAACACGTCTTACCACATTTTCATGATTGAGTATTGTTGGCTTTTTCTTCGATCGTTTCACTTCAGTTTGATTGTAAAATTTTGAAGTCACTTTTAAGCTTTGCAACTGCACTTTCCAATTTTGCATCTCCTTTAACAGGATGGGGAGATCATCTTTTATTTGCTTCGCGATCGCATTTTCCAAATTTTTCATCTCCTTGCGTAGAGTGGTGAGATCATCTTTTACACGCTTCTCTAGAGCAGCCACATTCGATTCGCACCTTTGCGTCGTTATATGAGTCACACCATGAGTTATAGAATGGATGTGTTTACTTAATACACCGAGTGTTACAACATCTCTGGCATTTATTGGGTCGCCAACGTTTCCCAATCGTTTTCGTTCCAAATTAAAATGACCGTCTGGGGTTTTATTGAATCCAACACCTGGTTTACCCGGAGGACCTGCACCACGTCTACTCAGCTTTCGTCCAAACACATCGACTGTCATGTTGGGAATGCGGATGAAAGCAAGCCCTCACATGTTAATAAATGATTTCAGCTTCGCGCAATTCTTCAATAATTGAAATAATTTCATTCGAATGCGATGAGTTTCCGGCTGCTTGCGATGCGAGTAATAAGCGAAGACGATCCACTAGTTCATTCGGATCGTCCCAATGCACGTAGTCGATAGAGGTATGCTTGCGTGCCACCTTATACTTGGGCAGACCAACACTATCACCCCCACCACCACCTTTTTTATATCCACCATTGCTATGCAGCATATTGGATATATAATTTTTGAATTTATTACTTTTATCATGGCGTACAGCACCATTACGTTTATAAAATTTTCTATGAGCATTCGTTGAAATAATAATTTTTTGATATTTCTCCAAGTCATTTGGTGTTAAATATTTGAGCTCAGGCTCTTTTTTAAACAATAATTCGACCAAACCAATACTTTTTGGATACTTTTCCGCTCCAACTGATATATGATCGAGTTCAAAATGAATTGGTGAATTGCCAATCATCAATTTATTCTGAGCGAGATTTCGTACACCATACAAGCAGTCTAATTTCGTCTTGTTATTTCCACGTAGTAAACTCAAATGTTCATTTATCAACTCATCAACATCTTTAGATGATTCATCATCATCATCATCATCATCATCATCATCATCATCATATTTTGGAGAAATATTATGTAACATGTTGTCTTGTATTTTTTCAAAGATTTGGGGCTCCTCTTCACCCCTCTTCTCCACCTTAACATTCACACGTTCCTTCTTAATTTTATCTTTTGGGTTTTTTGTATATGACACTAGCTCTTCTAACGGCTCAACAATCGGTTTAAACACATCATGCATTTTCTGCTGAACACTGTCTCGTCCACTTTTTAACATTCGATGTTTCCGTCTGATTGCATCACTTGCCTTGGCAAGTTCACTCAATACAGCCTTCTCCTTTAAAAGTTCTTTGCTCTTCATGTTGACATGAGCAAGTCAGACTTCAGACTGTTCTATAAACACTAAAGAACAATCATTTATTATCATCATTATCATCCTCAGTGAGGAAGAAATCAAATCCTCTTCTATATCTCCCAGCATTCATTTCACTATCCTTGTCAATCGTGTTGAATCCATACTTTTCCGACTTCCAACACTTTATACACATGTTTTTGAAGCAAGCATAAGTCATATCGGTATTCACATGATCATTATACACATGTTTGAGGTTCATGTCGTCTTGCTTGAACAGCACAACAAAATTTGCATTATCTCTCACAAGATGTTTCGGGATACGCGTGTACGTTTGACATATATAAAAACTGTCTACAATCTCATGTCTCCCCATGGAAAAAAATGCTCGCACATTATCCTGCTTTTCACATGCTATATCGTCAAAGATAAATATTGAGTTTGGTCGAGCCTCATTTGGTGCAATGACTTGTTCATGCTCGTTGAAAGGAAAAAATTTCACTCCATCCACGGGTTGAAGCATTTGCTCAAGCAATCTATATTTTGGCTGCTTCAACGATTTGGAGTAGAGATAAATGTTTTCAAATCTCAGACCATTTGGATGTATTAGTAGCGTGAGTAATGCATTACTCTTTCCACAATTCGATGGTCCACAAAATATGGCGCGAATACTGTCGGGTAGTAGATTTCCATGACGCTTCTTCACACCCGCACCCGCTCCAACGACAAATTCATCGAAATTTATGATGGGGAGTTGACCGCCACCACCACCACCACCTGAAACTTGTTTCTTGGGCACCATCTCATACGCGACTAATTGAAAACCCTATAAATACACCATTATAACATCTGCAATGATCAGTTAAGAACGACCTGTCCAACGGTGATGATCATACATCATAAGTCGGGTAAAGGTTTAATCAACGATCTCATCAACAATCTTCCCATAGAATTACATTTACCGGGTTATCAATATTGTGGACCTGGCACAAAGTTGGTCAAACGTCTTGCGCGTGGTGATCCTGGAATAAACCCGCTGGATACAGCTTGCAAAGAGCACGATATTGCATACTCGAAAAATCGACATAATTTAGAAGCGAGGCATTTGGCCGACAAAGTTTTGTCTGAACAAGCGTGGCAACGAGTCATCGCAAAAGACGCTAGTATCGGTGAGAGAGCAAGCGCTTTGGCAGTAACGAACATTATGAAGGCGAAAAGAAAATTCGGTATGGGCATAGAGTCGTTGAATAAGAAGAAGAAGAAGAAGACGAGAAAAACTGCGGCAAAAAGTGTTTGCTTGAAGAAGGTCATTAGTGCAGCACGAAAAACTATGATTCGAAGTGATGATCCTCATAAAGTGGTCTTGTCCGCACTGAAAGGGGCTCGTGCCAGCGTGAAAGGTGTCAAAGTACGCACACCTCCAGTGTTACCTGTTCCCCCGAAAACCGGGGGTCTGCTACCCTTTCTCATTCCAATCTTTGCCGGTCTCAGCGCTGCAGGTGCTTTGTCTGGTGGTGCGGCCGCAATAACAAATGCTGTGAATAATGCTCAATCGGCTAAAGAACAATTGGAAGAAAACAAACGTCATAATCGAACCATCGAGGCGATTGCTTTGGGCAAAGGTTTAGCAATGAAACCATTTAAGTAGGGTTTGGGCCTTCATATTTCACCAAAAAAAAACGCATAATCACGCTACCACATCGGCCACTCACCAATCATGATCTACTAAAGTATGTGAGAATCATGAAAATTTCAAATTTTCGAGGAGTTTACATGCGAGATACTCTACCTGCGAGTGGACCACTGAAACGCGAATCTGCCATTGTGAATTTGGATAAAAATGTTGGTCCTGGCACGCATTGGGTTGCTTTCAAAAAAACTGGTGGGAAAATCATGTATTTTGATAGTTTTGGAAATCTCCCACCTCCACCCGAACTCATGAAATACTTCAATGTTGGTAGCGTGAAATATAATTATAAAAAATATCAAGCATATAATACCGTAATATGCGGTCATTTATGTTTAAAATTTTTGTGTGGTCAGTTAAATCGTCGAGGCAAATACACACTATATAAATGAGGAATACAAGTCTAATAGTTTAGTTCTAATTTGTAAGCATCATGGATGATAGCTTAACAATCACCATATCTGGATCGTCATCTGTTCTCGAGGCGCAATTCTTTCCACCTATCGTGCTATCACCCGACAAAAATTATACTCTTGGCCTCGTTGAGCTACTCACATTCAATTCAATTCCCAATATCGACATTGGCTCGAATGAGTTTCATGTTGGACCACATACATTGATCATACCAACGGGTAGTTATGAAATAGAGGACATTGAAAATTACTTAAAATCTGAACTAACTCGTAAAAACATAAAAATTCAGCTCAAACCGAATAATAATACACTACGCAGTGAACTGGAGTGTGATCAACCTATACATTTTCCAACTAAAAACTCGATTGGACCCCTGCTGGGCTTTGCATCGCGCTCATTGGAAGCCAATAAAAGACATGTGTCTGATCTGCCAGTATCCATTCTCAAAGTGAACGCCATACGAGTCGAGTGCAATATAACCACTGGTGCTTACATTAACGGACAAAAAGTGCATACAATTCATGAATTTTTCCCATCTGTACCGCCAGGCTATAAAATCATTGAAGTACCATCAAGCGTCATATATCTACCTATTACAACTCGTTCAATCGACAATATACAACTTCGTATTGTTGATCAAGACGGTGATTTGGTAAATTTTCGCGGAGAAATCATCACCGTACGACTGCACATAAAATCTCGATGGGCATAGTTTACAATAGAGTGGACAATATTAATAAGCCACCGGCATGGAATTGCAGAATCAGTCATCGATCATCGCTCAAAGCGCTAACACCGCAAAATCGTCTACTCTTGAAAAATTTGGGTCTCAGAGTTCGTGGGCTACGCGTGTGAAGAATTATCTACTTTGTGCATTGTGCATCTGTTGTGTGAAATGGAAGCGGAAATTGTAAACATTCAAACACCCGTAATGTTCGATGAATCCATCAAGAGACTCGGTAGAGTCTCGGGACAAGTACATTGACAGCCCTGTCGTCTGCTGGCCCGAGACTCTCGCCGAGACTATACTTTCTCTGAATAAAACGATCCATAAAAAAACTTTAAAAAAAATTTTCTTTAAAAATTGTCAAAAAAATTATTTTATAAAAAAAAAATACAGAACAATTCGAAAAAAATTTCACAAATCTAGAAAAAACATTATGTTAAAAAAAAAAAAGTTCAAAAAAATTCAACAATAAAAAACAATCGAAAAAAATTCTGTAAAGAAAAATAAAATTTTTCAAAAAAAATCATAAATATTGAACAAATTGAAAAATGTACTATCCAAGTTACATGCAGTATAAAAATGTCTGATATCAATTAGAGGCCAAGTTTTTATTGATAATTTGGAATATTTATTGAACAAATCGGAAACTTTAATTGAAACTCATGATAATTATTTTCAAGAAAAAAGTTAATGAAAAAAAAGTCATAACGGAAGTTACGTGCAGTACTAAAATGTATTATATCAATTCGAGGTCAAGTATTTATCAGTTATTCGAAATATAATCTCCGGCGACAAATGAGCGTTGAGAATCCTTGTCGGGCTCACAACGTTTTATCAAAATTACTAAAAAATTAATGGAAATGAAATCATTAAAAATTCACATGAAAGTCATTCGTTACTTCAACAAGGTACATACTTTAAAGAATCGATTTCCCTCCGATTTTCAGGATCCCCTGGTATTATTCACAACATTCAACTTCGATTGGATCGGTACAAATTATGTTCAAATACGTCTTAAACGTACTTGTCCGGCCCATCACTTTTTATTCAAATTGCTCATTCGAAAACAAATCAGAGCTGCTCTAAAATGACAAATATAATAAAATCGATAGAAATAAAAATAATATCTGCAAGTAATTTGAACTTGACTGTTCGCAAGTTCGTATAGCAATATCCACTTCTCATTTTCTTCAGTGAACACATACCATTCGGTAAGAACCAATGAAAATGAGAAATAATCAGGCACATTACAAGAAATTTTCGAACGTACTCAGCCATGCATTGTTTTTTTTTTCTATAGTCACGTACACATTTTGATAAATACCACTAGTCGAGTACGACACGTGGATTCCTGGAATTTGGAGAAAAATTATTTTGTTGTGAATTATGACTCCATACAATATAAATAGATTAATCAACTTCATCTTTCATTTTCGTTTCATTTTGACAAGAGTAATTCGAAGGAAAATTATTTCCTTGGGAATTACTGTTCCTTAATATTAACATATGCATTAACTTTGTTTTTGATTTGTTTTCGAATGAGCAATTTGAATAAAAAGTGATGGGCCGGACAAGTACGTTTAAGACGTATTTGAACATAATTTGTACCGATCCAATCGAAGTTGAATGTTGTGAATAATACCAGGGGATCCTGAAAATCGGAGGGAAATCGATTCTTTAAAGTATGTACCTTGTTGAAGTAACGAATGACTTTCATGTGAATTTTTAATGATTTCATTTCCATTAATTTTTTAGTAATTTTGATAAAACGTTGTGAGCCCGACAAGGATTCTCAACGCTCATTTGTCGCCGGAGATTATATTTCGAATAACTGATAAATACTTGACCTCGAATTGATATAATACATTTTAGTACTGCACGTAACTTCCGTTATGACTTTTTTTTCATTAACTTTTTTCTTGAAAATAATTATCATGAGTTTCAATTAAAGTTTCCGATTTGTTCAATAAATATTCCAAATTATCAATAAAAACTTGGCCTCTAATTGATATCAGACATTTTTATACTGCATGTAACTTGGATAGTACATTTTTCAATTTGTTCAATATTTATGATTTTTTTTGAAAAATTTTATTTTTCTTTACAGAATTTTTTTCGATTGTTTTTTATTGTTGAATTTTTTTGAACTTAACAATTTTTCGTTTATTATTTTTATAGAATTTTTTTCGTGGTTCTGAATTTTTTTTCTATGTCATCCAGAAACAAGGGACCATCAATGTACTTGTCCCAACCTTTTTTTCCCAAGGGGAAGTTTATGGTTTGATATCACGCCTTTTTTCTCAAAAGTTCCTCATTTATGTTATGACGGTTATAGTATTTTAGTTTAAATATCTATGAATTATTTGCTTAGTACATTTTTATAGATTCCATTCTCATACGAACATTTTTTTATGGGATAATCTTTTTCATGAAATTATCAGCAAATAAGGGACCATCAATGTACTTTTCACAACCTTATTTTCCCTGGGTATGATGTCCGGCTTATAAAGTTGGTTTCCACCATAGAAAACCAATTTTTCGTAAAAATTGTAGTGAAAATATTTCGTCACAAGTCTGCCCTTGAACTTTGGCGATTTTTTCTCTTATACTCTAATATGTTATGCCTATTAGGAACTCAACAGCATGGAGGAATCCGGGATGAGGCCCGAGAAATAAATTTCGGTTTATAATGTTGGTTTCCATGTAAAAGACCAATTTTTCTTCAAAATTGTACTGAAAATATTTAGGCACTGGTTTGGTCTTGGACTTTGGTGATTTTTCTCCTTGTCTTCTAATATGTTTTGTCTATTGGGAACCCAAGAGCTTGAAGAAATGCGTGTTGTGGGCCGTAATATGATTTTCGGCCTATAACGTTGGTTTCCACGAAAAACAACAAATTTCTCGTCAACATTGTACAGACAATATTCCGTCACAGGTCTGTCCATGGACTTGGGCTATTTTTTTTCTTCTACTCTAATATGCTATGCTTATTGGGAACCCAAGAGAATGGTAGAAAGCGGGTTGGGGGCCGAGATATGATTTTCGGCTTATAACGTTGGTTTCCACAAAAAAGGACCTATGTTTCGTCAAAATTGTACTGGAAATATTTCGGCACTGGTTTTTTCTTCCACGTTGGTGATTTTCCCCCTTATCTTCTCATATGT